>NC_134817.1:34075671-34150671 GCF_046742065.1 Oratosquilla oratoria | reverse complement strand
AGAAAACAAAAATATAACATGTGTCTAAACCTCCAGATAATTGTTTGGTCATATTAAAATCTGCTTTACTCCGCCCTTGTAAAGAACTCTAGATTATAGTTCTGTAGTTTTCTGATACTGGACATTGCAACTGAGTGGAAACGGTGTTAGCCGCCTGACCGTAACGGTAACTGTACAACAGACAGTGAACTTGTGCGTGCTTGCCTCGTTTTCCGTAGTTAAAGAATTCATCTCTGCAACAACAGCTGCCTCAGGCCTACAATCAACACCGCAACATCCAAAAGTATTGCAATCTCAACAGTGTTGTTGATAATCTTCCCAGACGACGGGGCTCCACGAGATTGAAATTAAAGTCTTGCGGCAGATACAGTGATAGGAAAAGTGGCATCTTGTATTGAATGGGTCATTTGAAAGAGGTTATAAGAACTTTTCTGACAAGAGGGGCGCCACATAAATGAATTAAATCACTTGCCGATAGCCAGAGAAAAAATAATGTTGCCCGGTATGGAATGGGTTAATCTGCATTTGCATGTACAGTATTGATGAGTTCGTGCTCGTGGTTTGGTATGTTCGTTTGTTGCTCTCCGTCTGTTCCGCTTCCTGTGTCAACACAACTGGCCACGGCGTTAGCACGCCAAGACGTAGAACAGTTGAACAAATTAATCTATCCACGCTTTCTCGGTACAGTCCTGCTATTTGATAAAAAAAATACAAATAAACATAGTTTCTTGTTTGCTTATGTTGTACGGTACATTACGGCTATTAGTATTAGATTATTTTCTTCAGTTATAGGAGATTTGAAACCGCCTGACGCAGTAAAACACGGAGGAACTTTTCTTCGTTTAGACCTCGTCAAACATGACTTAACTCTTCTTTAAAATAGAAACAAAGTTCCTGCATTGGCGAAAATGTGGTTTATTAATATTGTTATCATTATCATGTATTAATCGTTATTGTCATTATTACCACAAACACCCATTAAAACTACCAACGACAACTACTTGCCATCTGTACCCCTCATTCTGACCCTCCTCCACGGTCCTCATAAAATTAAACTAAGCAAATAAATAAATAATCTACAAAATAAATAGCGTTTCCAAGATCCTGCAAAGCATTTTCCTTCTCCAGTGACCCAGTCGTTTGCGAAAGTGGGTCGACTTCGCTGTGAGAGTGAGAACGATGCTGCGGGGTGGCATTGGCGAGGGGGGGGGGGGGGGGCCTCCCGTGGGATAATGCGAATGCTTCTGTAATTACTTGTTTTCCAGCTTATGTTCCTGATGTGCCAATGGTAACGTTATATTTGTGTTTGCGTGTGTTTGTGTATGCACATGCGAGTGGTCTTGGATCACGTGGACGTCTCGTGTGTATGTGCGCGTGTGTGTGTGTAAATAAGAGTGACTTTTGCCGTTCGTAGACGTGTAATGTGTATGCCATTTGATTAGGTAGCCTATTTACGTTTTATTTATTGTCATGTTATTTCGAACAATTTGCAATACATAGTCACTCATGGAGCAGTATGCGTGCAATTCTTGGTTGCTGAATTAAACACTCGGTTATACATACATATACCAAATGCTTTTTCCCCTTTACTCGGAAGGTAGCCAAAAGACAAAGGCATAGAAACCACTCCCACCCATTCCATCCTTTACATACTCCACTCCACTCTACCCTCTTCCCTCTCTCCTATCTTCTCAGTTATATCCGTTAAGGCATGGGACGAGCCCACAATGACCTTGAGTGACCTGAGATCTCACGTAAACTGAGGTTAGGTCATATGGAAGCGTGGGACGCTCAGCCAGCCAATTAGCGGGCTCCGGCCAGCAGTGGGTGTGGTTATAGGAGGGTGAGCACCAATGAAAAATGTCGTCGACTTTTATGACGTCAGCAAACCTTGATCTGAGTCTCTCTCTCTCTCTCTCTCTCTCTCTGAAATTTCGATAGAAGGGAACTTGCAAATAATTTACAGATGCAAGTGAAAATAAACTACTTTTTATCATTGAGGCCAAAGTCTACTTCTTTTTTGCCAAAAAATAGAAAGTATCAACTTGTTTTCCTAATTATGTAACTGGAAATCGCATGATTGAAAGATAATTCCAGAGGAGGAAAATGTGAATTTAATGCCGATAAATGGTCTGTTGGAGCCAGTCCCGGATCACCTGAGGAAGAGCCGTCACCTCAGTGTAGAAGGATAAGTCTTCAGGTGGGATGTCCTAGGTTAAGATAATTACTCAGGTGGGGTCAGGAAAATGGTCATGGTCTGATGTGCGCATATGATTGTGAACTACTAATTGAATTTTATGGATCTAAATATTCTTGTGTACACACAGTTGCATCGAGACAATATGATTGATAAAATCTTATTTTTAAGATTTCATGAGATATAATTCTTTTTTAATCATTTGAAAAATTTCCAATACATAAAATGCTGGATTTTGGAATATTGAGTAAACTGTTTTGTGTTTCAGAAGACTACGTTATAATTTTTTTCGCTGTAAAGATACATAACACAGAAATAGGTTTTCCTAATAATACAGATTGTAATCAGTGTGGACTGCGATGACAATTCTCTTGAAATATTCTGAACGGGTTAAGGGTGGCATGGTCGAAGAGTTCCGTCAGGTGACCCCAATTGACCTTATTATTAAACTATTAAGGCAATTTTCAGTCACCGGCTATGCTAGGGTCTTGGGTCCTTTTCATCTAACGAGACAAGTGCCACGTCACACCACAACAAAGAAGGAAAAGACTTTGACGCTGCTCTATCCAGTCCAAGTCGCGGTGTCGGGGTCGTGATGTGGCTGACACGGCTGACACCGCGCGGTCTGCCAAAAGAAAACAGCTGCGGAGGCGACACTGGTGGCGGTAGTGGGGCTGAGGTAGAAGGAAGGTGGCGATGGGGGTGGAGGGGGGTCAAAGTCTCTTCCGTTTTACTTTAGAAAATATTTATCAGTTAACGAAAATATTCGGCCATGGAGTTCGATATTTTGAAAGTGCACAGGAAATGATAAATACTGGTAAGTATCATTGAACGAAATTGGAGAGGAAACCTCCGTCAAATTCAAATAAACTGCCTTTGAGAAACTACGACTTGTTGATGGTCGTTTGAGGTAGCTCAAGAGGTGATTTAACGATTTTTCTTAAACTGTTACTTGTGGGGTTGGGGGGAGGGAGCGATGACAACGCGACACACTTTGCAGCATTGGTTTCTGCTTCACGGGTTAGTGTCGAGGACACACTGTGTGATGACGTGTGATGTGGTCATGACACGTAAGATTAGTGACACGAGTCTCATGGGTGTCAAATGCTGCGTACTTCATGTGACACAAATGTGACCGTGACTGAGGTGTCACGTGTCATTTAGCAATATTTGTTTTCTGTTCAGCTTTGCGCCTGGAGCTTGTCTGCACACCATGTGTATCGCTATCGTAAGTATATAGACTGAATTGCACAGTGAATTGTTTTGGTAATTATGATGTATGATATTAATTGTCCAAGTCAATGAGAACTAATGTCTTTGTAATCGTAGCGGATGTGGTCCACATTTTTCTGTCATAAAGATAATAACAAGATTCTTTCTCTCTCACACACACACACACACACACACACTCACACTCACACTCACACTCACACAAACAAGAGTGTAATGGCTGTCGCTCACGAGTCCAACACGTGATCCAAGGCCGTGATGAATCACACGGCTCGATGGCGAAGTGGTAATGTTCGCAACCACTACTCCAGTGGTCCTAGTTCGAATCCCACCCAGGGCTGAAATAATTTCGGTATCGATGCGCTGCGAGCCGTTACTCCAACTCTCGTGGGCGGAGAGTTGAATCTGTGTGCGGTCACAGCATTACCCATAGATCGTCATATATGAGCTCTGAGCTCTCATCCGGGAGAGTAATAGCTGTCCAAGAAGTGACCCAAGACAGTGGTGAAACACACACACACACACACACACACACACACACACACATATATATGACCGTTTTCAAGTGGGAGTTGGTGGAGGATTCAGCACTCCCCACCCACATCTTCCCACCAAATGTCCTTTATTGTAGCATTATTATCTCTGCCAGCATGAATGACATTCCGGTTTTGACTGTAATTGTTGATAGTTTGCAAGTAACAAACATCAGACCTTGTACAGAAGGAGGGGGCGAGACGGGAAATTAGTTGTGGTGCGCTGCCCACGGCGAGTTGCACGGGAAGTCCTTTGGAAAGACGGTGAACACAACAATTTTCCTTTTGCGAAAACGTTGACTCAAGTCCTCCAGAGGAATGTAATACTTTGTGAACTTTGTGTGGAGGTGAGGTCCTTGAGAGACCGAAAAAAAAATCTTTTATTTGTTTACTTGTTAATTTTGTTCATTTGTCCCGTCTTGTCGCGCGCGAATTATAGATTATTTGACGCGTGCAACAAAAGAGCGTCGGGAGAGAGAGAGAGAGAGAGAGTCTGTGATAGGAAGAGAGACTGCCCGGAGTCACGTGACTAAGATCCCCGTCGGTCCTCTCTCTCTCTCTCTCTCTCTCTCTCTCTCTCTCTCTCTCTCTCTCTCTCTCTCTCTCTCTCTCTCTCTCTCTCTCTCTCTCTCTGTCTGTCTCTCTCTGTCTCTCTCTCTCTCTCTCTCTCTCTCTCTCTCTCTCTCTCTCTCTCTCTTCTGCATGAGGTCATCCGGTCCCAGAAGGGAAGAAGCCTCTCCCGTGGAAGGGCAAGGGCAAGGTCACCGCCCTTTGTCTCCTTTCACAAATTTCGAGGGCTTTATAATCCCGCGGGAGAGGGAGGGGGGGGGTTGATGGAGCTGTGTGTATGAGTTCGACCGCTGAGGGAGGCGGGGGAGGAGACTACGTCATCATGAGTTGGCGACTTGCCCCCAAGCCGGATTTCCCTTTCTGTTGGGACTTCTGGAGATACCAAAGAAATTCTTGTTTGTTCTCCTGTCTGTACGTGGAGGGTGGCCTTAGTGTGCATCATCTCATTAAGGAGATTCATAATCTTGCTCCTCCGCCTCCCGTGCTCATTGTTTTACGACCAGGATCTGGATGCACCTCTGACATCCTGAGTCTTCGGCAGACCTCTTCTCGGGCAAGCCACGGTAGTGCTCTAACTCACTTCGGAAGAATGGGTAAAACTAGGTGCGTTGAAGAACAGCGAACTCGACCTCGCTCGAACTTGCCCGCGAACTCGTCTTCGACTTCGTTCTTGACCTCATCCTTGACCTCGTTCTCAACCTCAATCGCGACCTCGCTGAACCTCTGCACCTCACTTGACCTCTTCAATATCTTGTTTGACCTTGTCCTCGACCTCCAATAACCCTATCCCAAATTCGTTTGACCTGTACATCATTTGACCCCGTCTTGGCAACAACACATGTATTTCGTGACATAATCGTGACAATGTGACGTCATATACGCTTTGTGACGTAACATGGTATCCTGCACGCGCAGCCTCGATGTGACACAATAGAACGTGTACGATGTGACGTGACATTGTGACGTTACATAGCGATGGTGGGATATGAATGTGTGTGTGTGTGTGTGTGTGTGTGTGTGTGTGTGTGGGTGCGTGTGTAACTGTGTAACAATTCCATGCCTGCGCGCTCTACTCATGAAACATCAAATCCATCATGCCAGTGACGTCATAGATGACCCAAGAAGCCCCTCTTTTTGTTCAAAAAATAATTTCGAAAAAAAAAGTAAAATCTACTCGCGACATTGCCTGGTGGGATGAAGAGCCTACATAAGGAGGCAGAGAGTTGCCACCGAATTCATCACGTGTGCCTTATGTACAAGGACAGCCAGAGCAAATGGATGAGTCACCAGTAGTTGTTTGGTTCGAACCGGAGTTTCATGTGACCTGAACAACTTCGTTTCAGAATTTCTTTAAGTGGGTTGCCTTTTGCATGTGAACAAGCCTTGGCCTCCTTTGAACAAACAGCATTATACTCTACTACGTTCCCAGCAGTTAGGCTCCTTCCACACGCATCGACTTTTCGCCGTGTCCCGTCCACAACACGACGTCGTGCTCTCAAATAACCATGGATGTCTATAGACGCTTTCAAGTGGTCGTGACGTGTCCATAGACACCCAAGGTTATTTAAGAACACGACGTCGTGTCGTGGACGGCTCACGGCAAAAAGTCGTTCACTCAGTCATCCATTCCAAGTCCACCGTTGGACACAGGTTTCCCCCAACCTCCTACGACAACGGCCTTCTCTGCCACGTAACTCATGCAAACTTCTCTAAGATAGCCAAAATGGGTACGTGTTGGACCATGAATTGTGTATTGTGAATGGCTCAGGATTGTGTCTACAAGGAAATGGTGTACGTGCATCGTGAACGTGCGCATGGAATCGTCACGCGTGACGTGCGCAAGGCGTTGTCACGGCCAACCTCGCCAAACTACCTTTCCAGTACAATTATCTTTTCCTTACTTATTTGTTTATTCATTTATTATCTTATTTTTTTTTATTCATGTATTTCATATATTTGTTTTAGTTGCTTGATTATTTTTGTATTTATTCATTAATTTATTTTATATATTTATTTATTAATTTTGACAATGCGCCAGTGTGTGTGGGGTTATGAACAATGGGGCATTGACTATGGGATTTTGATTTGTGAAATTTTGATCTATGGGATTTTGAACGTATAACCAGAACTAGGACAGGTTCGGAGCCAGAAAAATATACCATTTACTCTGTGTATGTGTGCGTGTGTGTGTGCGTGTGCACGTGTTTTTTTTTTTTTTTTTTTTTCCTCCATCTGCGCACAGCCATTGGTGTTTCCTAAGCGTGTCTACACAGGTTTGTGTTGAATTGGGTTTGGCCGGAAATGTTTTGCGTGTTGGCGTCTTATCTGCACGTGCATCGCGATCAAGTCGCCGTGCGCGCGACAATCGTCCGTGCCATCCGCCGAGGCGACAGACTTCCTCCTTTTTCGTCTTTCTTTTTTTCCACTCCTCCATTGTTCCCTCTTTTTTTTTCTGCCTTTCTTCTTTGTTCCCCATCGTTCCTTTTCCTACCTCCTTCTCCATCTTTCTTCTTCCTCGTTTTTCCTTCTTCCTTCATTCTCTATTTCTTCTCCCCGTCCTTTTCCCCCGTTCCATCTCCATCTTCACTCGCCTTCCTCCTCCTACCTTCCATCTTCCTTCTTCCCTGTTCCTCCCTCGCCCTTGTTCTGTCGTCTTCCTTCTTCCTCTTTACCCTTCCTTCTTCTCCTCCTCCTTTTACTTCCTTCTCCGTTTACTCATGTTCCTCTTTTCTCTTTCTTTTTAATTTATTATTTGTTTATTTATTTATTTATTTATTTTTTGCTACCCAGGGTCTTGGACAGCTCCGCACTGGGCAAGGTCGACAAGATTCAAGAAAACCCCAAGTTCTTCTCACTTCATGAATATTTTCTGTTGAATTATTTTTTTCACTTGTCAAACTGGCTACACGTGTGCCTGTGTCTCTTTGCGCGTGCCTGCGTTTCTGTTGCATGGACGTGTCACATAGCGAAAGGTTTATATAACGGAGACGGGTTTCTCTTTGACCGCAAGCTTTCTTGATGGAGATCAGATCGCGCGGCGGCCGTGGCGGTAACCATAATAAAGTGCCTCACGCGGCGCGCAGTGAAAGTGCTTCAACGACGGGAGAACGTTGCTTAAAACGTTCTTTAATGGACGTTTAATGTGGGGAGCAACGGCTTGCACACGGATCTTCCAGACGCTTGTGTTGCGTGATTTTTTTTTATTTGTTTGTTTTATTTTTTGTTTGTTACCCACTGTAAGGAAGTTATAGTTTGGGGTGTGTTCGATAAATTTTGTTGTTGGATTGTTTGCTTGCTTAGGTTAGGTTAGAATTGTGATCAGGATATTTATTTGTTTTTTTATTTTTTGATAAATCACCTAGACGGGTTTGAGCTGGTGGTACCTCTTGTTTGTTTATTTATTTATGTATATATGTATTTATTTTATTTTTATTTTTTAGTTATCATTTGTTTGCCTTCAACGAAGAAATATTTGCGAAGGAATTTGTGTTGTGTAATTGCATTTATTCCATCTGATTTCACAATCGGCACACTTGTTTTAGTCGTATAATATAATGGTCTATTTGATTTACGTGTCAATATGATTCATAGTTTGACCCTTTAATTCGGTGTCCTTCTCTTGAACGAGTTCGTTTCACACCTTCAATAAAGTAACACCCTTGCCATATTGGTGAAGACAAACAGATATAGTCCTTATGTCTTCCTAGCATAAGGTTCGTATTCGCTTACTCGGTGTCGTGATGGGATACTAAACCACACGAAATCTCAAATATAGTCCTTATGCCCAAAAGCATAGATTCTGTATTCGCTTACATCGTGCCTCGAGGTCTCGTATATACTCCATATGTTTTTATTCTGGCTACGCTACATCTGACGATTTGTTTCAGCGAGGGGGGGGGAGCCCCACCCCCTCCCCCCGTCATTCACGTGTTGGTGACGTAAAACGAGGAAGTCTTGGTATGACGCGTCATGTGTGACGAAATCGTGATGGACACGTGAATCAGCAAAGGCATTTTTTTTTTCTCTATGTTTACCTCAGACTCCAGGTGAATGACAGGACATTTTTCAAGACCTTTCATTGTACGAACGCATTTCTCTCTCTCTCTCTCTCTCTCTCTCTCTCTCTCTCTCTCTCTCTCTCTCTCTCTCTCTCTCCATGATAAAAAGCTTAATGAATAAAATACTCGGGCAACAGTCAGAAGGAAAATGAAAAGACTTGTAATGTGAACGTTAGAGTCGTCATATTTATTTATAGCAACCAGCTTCTTGCCTCTCCGCACCTATTCCTTCTAATTGCAAACTGACTGCAGACCTCAACGGTATGTGCGTCTCATCCATGTATGTATGTTCGTGTGTGTGTGTGTGTATTCACCTATTCACCTTGGTCTTTTTGGATCACGTGTTGGACTCGTGATCGACAGCTATTTCCCTCCCGGAAGAGAGCTCAGAGCTCGTATGACCGATCTATGGGTAATGCTATGACCTTGCACACACACACACACACACACACACACACACACACACACACACACACACACACACACACACACACACACACACACACACACACACACACACACACACACACAACTCCCCGCCCACGAGAGTCAGAGTAACGACCCGAAGCGCAGCGATACCGAAATAATTTCGGCCCTGGGCAGGATTCGAACCAGGTACTGCGAGCACCACCGTACTTGACAGTCCAGCGCTCTATCAACCGTGTGTGTGTGTGTGTGTGTCTATGTATGTAAATATATATATATATATATATATATATATATATATATATATATGTGTGTGTGTGTGTGTGTGTGTGTGTGTGTGTGTGTGTATAAAGTTCACATCACAAGTCTCCCCATTCTCTTCTTTGTCCAACCCTGGAACACCGGTGGTGGTGAATGATGGTGGTGGGTGATGTTGATGGTGAAGTGGGGGGGGGGGGTTGTTACCTTAGGAAAATAAGGTCGCCTGACGGCAGCCAGATAAGTACATTAATAAGAAGAGAAAGCCTTTGTTAGAGTGACTGCTCGCAAAACGAATAAAATCGTTTGGCGCAGAGAGAGAGACATGTCGACTCGTCTTGGATTGAATCAGTCTGCTAAGGGGGAATTCTCGTCAGATAAAAGAAATTGCATAGCGGCAGCGGAAACTAATTTATATTTCGTATATCAATATTATCATTGTTGGTATTATTATCATTATTATCAATATTATTATTATTATTATTATAATTATTATCAATATTATTATTATTATTATTACTATTATTATCATCATTATTATTATTCTCTCATTATTATTATGTTTTTTGGGTGGGGGAGATGGGTGACATGATCGACCGGAATAAAACCAGAAGGTTGTAACCGAGTAGAAGTAAATCTAACATACACACACACACACACAAACCACCATCGTCACATGTATCCTTGGCGCTTTGTGCCCTTGCCAAGGTTCTCCTGAGGACATGACAGGAGGCAACCGAACCCTTCAACCCCAATGGTTTCAGGGGCGAAGATGATTACGTCTTGCGGCGGGAACGTTCTGATGCGTTAACTGCGTGTGTGTGTGTGTGTGTGTGTGTGTGTGTGTATTCACTTGGTCTTCGGATCACGTGTTGGACTCGTGATCGACAGCTATTTCCCTCCTGGAAGAGAGCTCAGAGCTCGTAGGTCCGATCTATGGGTAATGCTATGACCTTGCACACACACACACACACCCAACTCCCCGCCCACGAGAGTCAGAGTAACGACCCGAGGCACAGCGATACCGAAATAATTTCGGCCCTGGGCAGGATTCGAACTGGATACTGGGAGCACTTCTACTTCCCATTTCAGCGCTCTACCAACTGTGCCACCGAGTGTGTGTGTGTGTGTGTGTGTGTGTAGAGAGAGGGAGGGAGGATAGACAGTCAGACAGACAGAGAGGAGAGAGAGAGAGACTCATAGAAAAAATGTAAGAAACATCTTACAAGTCTTCATTACCATTTTGTCCCCCCCCCCACCTTTGCCGCCAAAGGATTTCATCCATCGAATTTGAACGAAACCATCTTTCTCTCACGGGGAATATGTATCGTATGCACCAATGGCTTTCTCCCCCCATATAAGGGGGTATCCGCTTCAAGCAACCCAGTCGCATCACAACTCCTGTCTCGGTCGCCAGACCCCAGTCACTAGGTATATTTGACGCCGTTTGCCGGCTGGCGATTTTATTCAGCTCGTTGAACCAGCTTATGCCTCTCCTCGGTCAAATGGTGTTAAACATATATTGATCAACATTTGGCCAGACCTTTAGACCAGTAGCCCCCCCCCATTCTTAAAGTACTTTTTAATTATATATTAGTAATTCACGTAACGTGTTTTAGTCCATTGTAATATGTTTACATGTATTTTTATTTTATTTTTATTTCATTTTGCTATTGCATTCTATTTTATTTATTTTATTTCATTCATCATATACATTTAATTTGTTTTTTCTCTACTGAATAACAACCCCCCCCCCCCCACACCCACTCCCACACCTCCGGTATCAATATCCAATCGCAGTAGCAGCAGCAGCAGTTGGTAAACAAAGGATTACGTCATCGTCCCGTGGACCTGCTTTGGAGAGTCCCTTTGACGGCGAGAGCGCCCCGAAGACCGACCACCGTAATGAATATGCTAAAGAGGGCCGATTGATACGCGGCGACCGCATTAAGACATGAAGTAGGGCATCCTTTGGCCTTGGGATCGCTGTTTATAAAGGAGGGAGAGGAGGGAGATAGGGGAGGCTACACCACTGCCGCCAACACTGCTACCATTCTAAGCTACCAGAAGAGGCTGGATGACCGCGTTGTGAACAGCTGCCCAGGATGTAACACTTCACCCCATACCATACAACACATAATGGAAGACTGCATTATACACAATCATGCACGCAAACAACACAACATACGCTCTATAAAGGATTTGTGGGAAAACCCAGTTTAGGCTATGGCATTCCTTGGGGAGACGGGACTGCTCGGACAGACAGTCTAGGGAACGACAACAACAACAACACAACAACACTGCTACCAACACTACCACCAACACTGTTACCCACCACCACCACCCAAGGCTACGTGTCTGTAAACTTAAGTTATCAAGGTCACTGTTTGTTTGTCCTTTATGGAAAAAAAAACATGTTGATCAAGAGAACACAATGGATTTTGCTTGTTCGGTCTTTATGACCAATCCAGTTTTGGTCATGATTTCAAGGTTGTAATCTGGCTGACGCCAGGCGATTTTATTCACCTTGTAGGACAACGAATGTAACCCAGCGAAACCACCCTTCATCCCACGTTCTTCTCATGGTAATAAAATCGCATGGTGTCAACCAGATTAAAATCTGTCAAGTGTGGCTTGTACTGTGATGTCGCCAAGCGTTCGATAGTTAACACCCTCAACCCGGATGTCTCCCTTACCCCCCCTCAGATGAATAAAATGGTGTTGCGCTAGCCAGAATGAAATAGTAAAATGACACCGTGTCTAGGGTGCCAAAAAATGATCTCAACCCTTCAGTACCTTGACGCCCCCTTCCTGCTGAATAAAATCACCTGACGGCAGTCTGGACAAGACGCCAAAGGGGGGATGAGAAGGCGTTGGCAACAGCTCCTTCGAATAAACAAGGATGACTAAATTTGTGCAGCGGTTCGTTCGAGTGTTTACCGAGAAGCACAAAGATTGGCAAAGAACGACTTGTTGAAGAGTTCCACCTCTCAAGGATGAGGGTGACGCTGAGGGTGTTCAAGGTTCTGGTGTGTAAGTGTGGTGGTAATGTTGGAGGTATGTTGCTGGGGGTGGTGGTAATGTTGGAGGTATGTTGCTGGGGTGGTGTTGGGAATGTTGGAGGTATGTTGCTGGGGGTGGTGGTAATGTTGGAGGTATGTTCCTGGAAGTGGGGGTAATGTTGGAGGTATGTTGCTCGGGGTGGTTTTAATCCGGTGTTGTTCTTGTTGTGACTGGTGGTGGTGGTTTCGAGTGGATGTGGGTGGTGGGGGAGGGGATAACTGATTTGAATGTCACCTGGATTCCAGTGTAGATTGGGTGGTTGTGGTGATGGATTTGGCTCAGATACGGGTACATGCACCGCACTACGGGGTATCTGGATGTGTTAAAAACTTTTTGATAAATCAAGATGACAACATTATCAATATTTATACAATTTCCCGAGTTTTGTGAGGCCATGGGTTAGGTAGAGATGAGACAGGAGTTGCCAACTTTTGGCTGAGATTTAAGAAAACGTTACCAATCCGATACTGATCAATGTTAACGATATTTTTTTTTCTTAAGTAACGATGTCATCTTAGTCTTGGGGAAGAGGGGGTTGTGCTTGTACTGTCAAAAGCTTTTGTATCTTCTGAAACAAACCCAGGGAGTGGGAAGGGACTTTGTGAGCCGGACGACCAACCAATAACTGGTGATCTGAGCTAACAAAAGGATGAACCTAATACAAGAACAATATTTCTTTCTTGTTGCATATTTGAAGAAAAATGAAAAGGCGTCCGAAAGAGAATGAAAAGTCAAGATGAGGAGATATCTTGTTCATGTGTTCTGTATGTGAACGCGGTAGACATTCCAAACCTTTCTTTGTGTTGTAACGGCCCTGGAGTCATGATAACTTGTGGTAGTGACTGTACACCTTCAAGCCAGGTGTTGGTACAGTTCGGCAAAGACCTGTTCGTTATCGATTTAGTGAAAGTATTTGTTCTACTGCTGGTTTCTCGTCTCGTAGAGCTCCTTTCTCTTTCTTGTATTTTTTTTTTATTTTTTTTTTATTTTTTTTTTTACTATTTTTTATCTTAGCTATTTATCCATTATTATTATTATTATTATTATTATTATTTTATTATTATTATTATCTTTACTATTTTCTTATTATTATTATTGTTACTATTATTTCTTTAGCTGTTAGTTGTTAAAGTTGCTAGTCACTCAATAATTTATCGTCTATATAATTATGGTTTCTGTTTTGTATTGCTGACTGTTTTGGTAATTCTAAGGATGTGAGTTTTTAGTTGGCAATTCACACACGTTTTATTCTATATTTTGTTTGTTAAAAATATTGCGTCTTTAATCCTATTTAATTTCCAATCATTCGCGCTGAGTTTAGATTCGTCTGTAGCTGAAAGAAATTGATAGGAATTATGATGAACAGAAGAATGAAATTGAAGAAATGTGGTTCAAAGATTTTTTTTATCTAGAGTAGGGGACGGGGTGGTGTATTTTCTACTGTGGTGAATAAAATCGCCTGGCGGCAGCCACATCACATATTCTCGTTTGTGAACTACTCTCGTTTGATTGGTGCTTAACTTTCGGCTAATAACCCTACATTTTCTTTTGAATCATTTAGTGAACCTTCCTATGAGATTACTTGTCTTCTTTTGTCTGTAACTAAAACTCATTTAGTTCTATGTTAACTAACGACTTGTTTCTTTTGTTTTGCAGTTACTGGGACGGTGGCTGGACCCAGCCTCCTCCGACAGGTGTCGAAGCGACAACCTCTGAAGCTCCACGGAGGCAGAGGTCCTCCTCCATATCTTCGACTATCACCACGTACAAGCGTTGCTGCTGCAAGTGCAAGATGGGTTACTGCCTCGAGAAGTTCGACAGGTTCCTAAATAGAATCTTCTACCGCCTCGGAGAGGTCATCGCCCGCCACACCGGCTACTTCATCATCATCCCAATCTTCCTGTCCGCCATCTTGGCCACCGGCTTCCAGAGGATTCGCTACGAGGACAACCCTGAGTACCTCTTCGCCCCCACGAATGGCGGAGGACGCGACGAGAGACTCCTGATCGAGTCCCACTTCAGCATGAACTTCTCCTCGAACTTCGATCCCTCGAGGATCACTCGGACGGGTCGGTTCGCGAGATTCATCGTCTTGGCGCACGACAACGGGACCTTGTTACGTGAAGACGTATGGGACGAGATCATGATGCTCAACGAACTCGTTCACGAAGTCAAGATCACGTTTGACGAGCAGACCTACCGCTACGACGACCTGTGCGCCATCACGAGGGGCAGCTGTTACGAGAATAATGTCCTGGATATTCACGAACTCATCCCCGAAGTTCTGAATGGGACCTTCAAATTGACGTATCCGACCATGTTCAACCCGAACACCTTCGAACTCTACCTCTTCCCGCTCTTCTTCGGCGGGGTGAATGTCACCGAAAACGGGATCTTGGAGTCGGCCAGGGCCCTTTCCATCATGTACTGGCTCAATACCAACTCTGAAAAGGACGACATCAAGTAAGCAATTTTTATTAATTCATTAATTATTATTATTATTGTTATTATTATTATTATTATTATTATTATTATTATTAATTATTATCATTATTATTATTATTCATTTATTTATTATTATCATTAATATTATTACTTTTTATATCTAGTAGGTGTTCTGCCATCAAGACATTTTCCCACTATATACTCAGCAAAATCTTATCTGGGACAGTTGGCAACCCATGCCTTTGCCCTGAAGTCATCCGCCAGATTTGTATTTCGACAACAAAGGTTAAATACAGCTTTTCATTAGGATTGGTTCAGAGATTTTCATAGCTTAGGCGGCTGTGGGATGGGTGTATGCATTGACTCACCCATTCCCTTAATAAGGGAAAAGCCATTTTGGTGTGTGTGTGTGTGTGTGTGTGTGTGTGTGTGTGTGTGTGTGTGTGTGTGTGTGTGTGTGTGTGTGTGTGTAGAACTAATCCAGTATAGTTTATTACTTTCAGTATTGATTGTATTACCACAGCTTAATAGAATAGTCTAACATAAGCTAGAATCATGTGTTGCTATGACAACGATGTCGTCACGTGACCTTTTGCCCCAGAGCAAGCCCGTAAGACCTGTTAATGGTTATAAGGATTCAGTAAATGGGGTTCAGGTTTTCCTTCGCTCCGGCAAGTAGACATTGAAACCGGAGACGGCTCTGGTTCATCGTCTCATTGGCAACAACAAACGCCTTCACGGTGTCGCCCGCCAGGTGCCTGTAGCCACGCCACGCCACGCAGCCCGGGGGCCGAGAGTGGCGGCGGAGGCGGACGAGGCTCCTCCCTCGACACAGCCAGTTTCCGAAGTTTCCTCCTCCTCCTCATCCTCATCTTAGTCCTCTTCCTCCTCGTCGTCCTCCTCGTCCTAGTCCTCGTCCCCCTCGTCCCCCTCGTCCTAGTCCTCGTCCCCCTCGTCCCCCTCGTCCTAGTCCTCGTCCCCCTCACCCTAGTCCTCCTTGTCCTAGTCCTCCTCTTCCTCCTCCTCTTCTTCCTCCTCCTCTTCTTCCTCCCCCTAGTCCTCCTCGTCCTAGTCCTCCTCCTCCTCCTCCTCCTCGTCCTAGTCCTCCTCCTCCTCGTCCTAGTCCTCCTCCTCCTCGTCCTAGTCCTCCTCGTCCTAGTCCTCCTCGTCCTCGTCTTCGTCCTCGTCATCCTCCTCCTCGTCCTCCTCGTCGTCCTCATCCTCGTGATTCTCCTCCTCCTCTTCCTACTCCTCCTCTACCTCCTCCTCCTCCTCTACCTCCTCATCTTTATCCTCCTTTTCTTTCTTCTTTTTCTCTCCATCCTCATTTTCTTTCTTCTTTTCCTCTTCCCCACTCATCCTTCTATTCCTCCTCCTCCTCTTCATCATCCTCTTCTTTCTTCTTTCCTCCTCCTCCCCCTCATCTTTCTGTTCCTCCTCTTTATCTTCCCTCATTTCCACCTCTTTCCTCTTCCTTCTGTTGCTTATCTTGATTCTGTAACTCCTCCTCCTCCTCTTCCTTCTGTTTTCATTCTTTTCCTCATTTTCCTCCTACTTCTCTTCCTCTATTCTTCCTTCCCTCCATTTCTTCCTTTCCTCCTCTTCCTCCTGCTATACTAGATCTTCCTCATATCCTCCTCCTCCTCTAGTTTCACCATCAGCCATCACCAGTACTATATCAGTTTCGTTTTCCATACCAGACGTCGTGCCAGTTTCACTGCTTCCAGTTTTATTAGCATCACCGATAGCTGAACCAGTTTTCACTAAGGAGTCGCCGTGAGCTGTGCCAGTTTTCACTGACCCTATCGATGAGAGCCAGTTTCAAGGCAGTTACGCTGTTACCAGTTTTCACCTATACTTATACCAAGAGTAACTGGGAACTGTCAGTTCATTGTGTGTACCAGTTTCAGGGTACAGATTTTTTTTTCTGAAACAGTTTCTCTGTTGACAGTAAACTGGTCAATATCAGTTGTGATTAGATCAACCAGTTATTGATCACGTGACATCCAGAATCGCCCCTCTCCTTTCTGTTGTCAGTTTTAGGACAGTTTGAAGACGTTTTGTTGGACTAAGATTTTTAATGTCTCGATAAATGTACAGGAGTACAGTAGTACAATAGTACAATGTGACAGGAGGACCGTAGCGTTAGTTCCCGTCTCGCACGCTTTAGGTCCGAGTTTGAATCCAGCGATTTTGGGTGTCTGACACTAGTTCAGGTAGACAGACTGAGCACATAAAGAACAGAGGCGATGATTTTTTCCCCTCATCTTTCACCTCCTCTTTCATCTCTTCTTCTTCCTCTTTCTCTTCCTCTTCCTCTTCCTCCTCCATCTCCTTTTCTTTCTCCTGCTTCTCCTCCTGCTTATCTTTCACCTCCTCTTTCATCTCTTCTTCTTCCTCTTTCTCTTCCTCTTCCTCTTCCTCCTCCTCCTCCATCTCCTTTTCTTTCTCCTGCTTCTCCTCCTGCTTATCTTTCACCTCCTTTTTCTCCTTTTTCTTATTTTTCTCCTCATCCTTCTTCTCTTCTTTTTTATTTTTCTTAGCTTTCTTATCTTTCTTATATTTCTTAGATTAGCTTTTTTAGCTTTCTTATCTTTCTTTTCTTCACCTTCTTCACCTTCTTTTCCTTCTTCTCCTCCTCCTTCCTCTTCTTCCTCGCTTCTTCTCCTCCTTCTTCCTGTTTTTTCTTCTCTTCTTTCACCTCCGCCTCCTCCTCCTCCTCCTCCTCCTCCTCCTCCTCCTCCTCCTCCTCCTCCTCCTCCTCCTCCTCCTCCTCTTCCTCCTCCTCCTCCTCCACAGCATAGCCTCTGCGGGTGTAAAACTAATCGTGTGAAGGAATTTTGATTCATCAAATGGCTTAAATTACGTAACTAAGAATGCAGATATTGTTGTGGCAACACAGGTTTTATTTTAATAAGAACGTCTGCCGAGGAAAAATATCAGACAGGTCGTCTCCACTTCAACTTGTCCGACCTCTTTCATAAGAAACAGCTGATTGTGTGTGTGTGTGTAAATGTGCCAGTGTGTATAAGTGTGCGTGTGTGGGTGAGTGTGTGGAGTGCGTGTGTATGTGTACGCGTGCGTGTATGTACGTAGGTGTACGTGCGCCATGTATCTATGTGTACGTGCGTGTATATGTCTGTGTATGTGTGTGTGTGTGTGTGTATGTATGTGTGCACTATGAGGTGCACACATACATACTCTTTTTGGTTAGTCTAGGCTGATAGATCATTTTAGGTCACTCTCTCAACACAGCGTTCCCCACAAGATCACCCAAATCCAAGGCGAATCAGGTCCTTGTTATGTAACGAAACTTTAGACGCTGAATCAATGTCACAGACACGTCACTTTGGGCACGTGAAGATGTCATAACCGATGTCTGTTGCCAATGTAACGAACCCGCAATAGTCGGGAAAATGGCGAACACAGTGACACAGGTCTTGTGATGGGGAAAGTTTAATATCAGTTATTTGCTGTGATTAGTACTTTTTTCTTCGTTTAATGTAAGCATGCAAGTACTCGTTATTTGTTGGGATTCGGCGTTTCGAAACGTAGCCTGATATGTCGAAAAGCGTCTTCGTAAATTGTCACAAATTAATTATTATTTTTTGTACTCCGGAATAGTTTGGGACCAATATATCGATACAAGTGGAGAGGTTATTATTTCTTCTTCCTGTTCTTCCTGTTTTTCTTTCTTCTTCCTGTTTTTCTTCTTCCTATTTTTCCTCTTCCTATTTTTCCTCTTCCCTCTTCCTCTTTTCCTCTTCCTTTCCCTCTTCCTCTTTTTCCTCTTTTCCTCTTCCTTTTCTCTTCCTCTCTCCTCTTCCTCTTTTTCCTCTTCATTTTTTATTTCTTTTTTCCTCTTCCTCTTTCAGCTTCCTATTTTTCTTTCCATTTTTCCTCTTTGTTTCTTCCTCTTTTTCTCCTTCCTCTTTTTCTCTTTCCTCTTTCTCCTTCCTCTTCCTATTCTTCTCTTTTTTCGGAATAGCATCTTTCGAATCTTAGACTGTAACTAGATTGTCTTTTACTTACGAATATCTCCCAACTTGATCGTTCTTCAACTCTACGGCTTGCGTAACTGGCTTAGTTGAGGCTTAGTTTCTGCCGTTTTAAACTCGTTTGGAAACAAGTTCAGATTTCACTAAACTAGTTCTAGGAGAGTACCAATTAGCTTCCCCTTCGACCATATTTTTAAGCTTAGTGTGATTTGTAGTTTTACTTTTATCAATAATTTCAACTTAAGCTTATTATTTTTTTCTGGCTTTGTTTTTTTTTTACTCATTTTTTTCTTGTTCGTATATTTATATCTTCATTTTCTTAACATTTATTTCCTGTAATTTTTTTCATTCTTCTCTGCTGCAGTTTATTTTAATTTCATTTACAGTAAATGTGATGTTATTTATGATTTTGTTGAATTTTTATCTAATTATTTGGCTACCTCCCTTATAAATAGGAAGAGGACCTGTTTATTATTCACTTCTTATTATATCTATTATTTATTCATTTACTTATTTTGTTTATTATTATGCATTTGTTTATCAGTTTTGTTGATCTGTTTATTTCATTTATTTTTTATTTATTTTCTATTTTATTATTATCTTTTTACTTCTGACCGAGTTGCCAAAACTACCAGTGTCGATTTCCCGGTTCATTTATGCGTATCTGCGCCTCTTGATAACAACTCTTAGCTTCAGTGGCTCCTCTTGCAGCTTGACAAGAGCTCTTAACATACGATGACGTTATTTGTTCGACAAAACCACCGAGATGGACGAAGCCCGGCTCCAGTGACCGAGTAGTCGGGGGTTTGAATTCAAAAGTTTGAATTTGAACGTTTGAATTCCCTCGCACCGGACCGTTGACTTAACGGTCAGTCACTGACTAACCGTTGCCGTCCCTTCGCTCTCGTGATATCATTTGTTTGTTTTTTCTAATGCACTGTTTCTCTCGCCAGGGCCGCTGAGTGGGAAGAGGCGGTTTTGGACCGCGTGGCCAACACCAAGTTCAATCGTCTGTTCGTCTCCCGTTTCACTTCGAGGACGTTGGAAACTGAGCTCGAGAACAACACGAACTCGGTGATCCCGTTCTTCGGCGTCACCGTCGCCATTATGCTCATATTCAGTGTGGTGACGGTCATGATGGCGGACTGGGTGCGGAGTAAGCCCTATATCGGCCTTATGGGCGTCATCTCCGCCGTCCTCGCCGTCGCCGCTGCCTTCGGGTTCCTGATCTACCTCGACATCGAGTTCATCGGCATCAACATGGCGGCGCCTTTCCTTATGCTGGGTGAGTACTTGAGGGTGTTCTCTCTCTCTCTCTCTCTCTTTCTCTCTCTCTCTTTCTCTCTCTCTCTCTCTCTCTCTCTCTCTCTCTCTCTCTCTCTCTCTCTCTCTCACTTTCTCTCTCTCTCTCTCTCTCTCACTTTCTCTCTCTCTCTCTCTCTCTCTCTCTATCTATCTATCTATATGTATATATATTTTTATCTCTGTACAAGCTCATATTGCAGATCAGAATTTCTTGTCCTAGAATACATACTTCAGTAAGAAAACCAAATTCTGGGGGCTAGCTCTTTTAGGATATGTACAATATAGCCTGAAATAGTACATTCTATATGTTGCTAAGCCTAGAACGCTTTGACTGGTGTTATATAAATCGTATATACGCTCATGCACACACATGCGTGCACAGACACACACATGCACGCACACTGATCTTCAGGCGCTCTGTACTCAAACTAATAATTGAACATAGATATCTATCGTTTCTGCTTGTACTACTATAGACTTTTTTTAGTTTTGCCCATAGTGGATTAAATAAAAAAAGAATAAACGACAACAGAGTTCGTGATAGTAAGGAGGGATATTAAGGTTTTGGGGTTGGGTTTTGGAGGGGGAGCTGGGTGTTGGAGGGGGGAGTTGGGTGTGGAGGGTGCTTGGGTGTTGGAGGGTGCTTGGGTGTTGGAGCGGGGAATAGGTGTTTGAGAAGGATGCGGCGGGCGAAGACCTTGGGAGGGGCAATAGGCAACCAAGCTGTGCTGGACAAAAAACTGGAGGATCCATTCCAGTGAGTGTCAACACTGTGGTCACATGAGGTGGCGAGAAGCAAACACAAAGGTGTTGGGTGGTTCAGAGTGTGTGTGTGTGTGTATGTGATTCGCCATAGTCTTGAATCACGTGTTGGACTCGTGATCGACAGCTATTTCCCTCCCGAAAGAGAGCTCAGAGCTCATATATGACCGATCTGTGGGTAATGCTGTGACCTTACACGCACACACACTCCAAAATCCCCGCCCACGAGAGTTGGAGTAACAACTCACAGCGCAGCGATACTGAAATTATTTCAGTCCTGGGCGGGATTCAAACCCAGACCGCCGTAGTGGCGGCCGGGAACTCTACTACTGTGCCATCTCTTTTTCTCTCTCTCTCTCTCTCTCTCTCTCTCTCTCTCTCTCTCTCTCTCTCTCTCTCTCTCTCTCTCTCTCTCTCTCTCTCTCTCTCAAGTGTGAGTGCTGCCGTGCACCTGTGCACGCTTTCTCCTCTTAAAAGTAGATTAATAAATGGGGGTTTCTATAAGGAGACTTCAACGCCGTTTTAAATACCAATCCCGCTTTGCTCCTGCGCGACGCCTCAGATTTGCGACTTGCGACCACGACACTGCAGATGATGCCCCGGCCACAGATTATATTTCGTAAATAATGAAGCGAGTCACGTGACGTGACGCGACGTGACGCGTAAGGCGAGTCACGCGACGCTACGTGAAGTGGAGAGCGTCAGGGGCTACTTAAGATCCGGTTTCGGGTTACGACCATTCGCTTGTTCAGCCACAATCACCACCAACCTTCTCCTATCTCCTCCCCCCTTTCTCTCCTCAATTTCTTCCCCTTCTCACCTATTTCTTTCTCTTCTCCCCTTCTCCCCTCCCTTTCTCCCATCTTCTCTCCTCCCCTTCTCCCCTCCCGCTTTCTCTCTTCTCTCTCCCCCTTTCCCCTCCCTTACCTCCCCTCCCCTCCCCCTTTCTATTCCCTTTCTCCGCTCCCCTTCTTCCCTCCCCTCCCCTTCCTTCCCCATTTCCTTTCCTTTTCTCAGCTCCCTTTCTCAGCTCCCTTTCTCTTCTCCCTCTCTTCCCTCCTTTCCCTCTCCCTTTCTCTTCTCCCCCTCCCTTTCTCTTCTCCCCCTCCCTTTCTCTTCCCCCACTCTTCCCTCCTTTCCCTCTCCCTTTGTCTCCTCCCCCTCTTCCCTCCTTTCCTTCTCCCTTTCCCTCGCACTTTCCCTCTCCCACGACCCCCCCCTTGCCCCCTCTTCCCCCTCTCCCCCCATCTTTCACCATTCCTCTCACCAATTTCCCTTTGCTCCTCCCCTCATCTCTCCCCTCTCCCCCTCCCCCACCGGGCCCCACCCCGGACGCCTTTCCTTTCCCCACGGAGCTCCTGTTGCCGCGGCGGCGGGAAAGTCCCTGTGTGTCCGGGTTCGACGTCAGCTGACGACGGATCTGCTCTGATTGGCTCCCTTCCACGCGCCTCCACTCACGGCATACTTGCTTGTCTGCTTTCGTGTGTGTGTCTGTGTGTCTGTGTCTGCGCACGTGCGTACGTGTCTCTGTCTGTCTGTCTGCGCGTACGTGCGTGTGTGTCTGTGTGTGTGTGTGTGTGTCTGTCTGTCTGTCTGCCTGCGCGCGTGTCTGTGTGTGCTTGTGCACATGCATGCGTGTACAACTTGAATGCACATATGTACATGCTCATTATGTGTACGTCTGACACGGTCTGAGTGTGTGCGTGTTAGTACAGTTTCAGTACACATATACAAGTAGAGTGAGTGTGTGTGTACCAGAATTCACATGTAGTTGCCCGTTGTCTCGAAATACATTCTGGTTGAGATCTCAGAGTCCTGTAAAGCTTTTCCACCGTGGGCGTGGCGCGATCTCGGGTCTACTGTGTTGCAGCCCATAACTCTAACCACTACATTACTAGTTACCTTGAGACGCACGGGTGTTGCATTTATGTAATTGTATCCACTTAATTGCAATATACAGAAATAGGATATACGATCGTGAAGTTTCATTTGTGCCATTCTTGCGTGCCAAGCGTGCCACGTTCGTGTATTGTGCGTGCGTGCCATGTTGTGCATTGTGTGTATCTGTCGGTCGCGTGCCTTATGGGATAAACGTGCATGCCTTGTTTGCTAGTTGTGCTTTGAATGTGTGATTCACCATGGTCTTGGATCACGTGTTGGACTCGTGATCGACAGTTATTAGCCTACTAGATGAGAGCTCAGAGCTTGTATGACCGATCTATGGGTAATACTGTGACCTTACACGCACACACACACCGAACTCCTCGCCCACGAGAGTTGGAGTAACATCCCGCAGCAACGCGATACTGAAATTATTTCAGCCCTGGGCGGGAGTCGAACCCGGACCGCTGTAGCGGCAAGCGAGAACTCTAACCACAGCGCCACGAGGTGTGTGTTTTTATTTGTTTGTAGTTTTATATTCATTTACTTTTTGTGTCGTATGTGTCTGGTTTCTGTGTCTTGTAAGCGTGTCATGTGTCATAATTACCCACCTTGTGTGTCTTCTCGAATTTTCGTGTTTGTTTTCGTGTGAGCCTAGTTTGTGTGTACGCGTGCGCGCGCGTGTCCGCGTGTGCGTGCGTGTGTGTTTATTGTAGTATATAGGAAAGGGTCAACGTTCGTAGGGTCCCGTCTCTTACGCGTGTATGGGCTCATGTTTTTGTGTTTGTTCTCATGTGTGCGTTCCTGTTTGCGTTCGTGATCACGAATAGTTTTGAAGGATGTGTCCGTATATGTATCTTGTATGATGTATACTGTATGCTATACACCATGTAATCAATGCTGTATGCTATACACCATGTAATCACTGCTGTATGCTGTATGCTTTACACCATGTAATCACTGCTGTATGCTATATACCATGTAACTAATGTTGTATGCTGTATGCTATACACCATGTAATCAATGCTGTATGCTGTATGCTATACACAATGTAATCACTGCTGTATGCTTTACACCATGTAATCACTGCTGTATGCTATATACCATGTAACCAATGTTGTATGCTGTATGCTATACACCATGTAATGAATGCTGTATGCTGTGTACATTGAAGGTTGTTATCATGACTCAGCAGAAAAGAGTCAATAACAGTCTTTTTCTCAGTACATTTGCTGCAGCTGGAGTGAGACGTGGATCATTTCCTCTTCACGGTCCTCTCTCATAATTTCAGTGTTGGTGTCTTTCATGGCTAAAAAAAAATCGTTGACTGTGACCTAGCTTCACCTGAATGGAGTTGTTTGAGTTGGAGGACACGATCACGTGACCCAGTTCCCAAGAATGATCCAAGTCGAGGCAGATTTGACAATGTCGAGACGTTTTCTCAAATGAACAATTGGAACCAAATCTGACCGAAATAGAGTGAAAGCGACGTGGTTATAGCATTCGGATACTTGACATTTGATGATCTTTCTGGACGTTTCGAAATATTTCGTCCAGGTGAGGCGGATATCTTCTTCGGCCTTTTAAAATCAAATAAAAACAGATCTGCCATCCTGAGTCCACTGACGAACAAAGGCATGTTTCATAGCATTCCATGATTCGCCTCTCAGGGACACAAAAATACATAATAAATATCAATTGCAATATCTGATTCATTTTATCAAAATTTCCCGTGCCAGGACGACTCCAAAACAATTTGGACAAAAATTCCTAGAAGTCTTTGGCAATAACGAAAACGTGGATGAGGTCATGGCAATCAATATCAAAAGTATTGACAATGTCGTCATTTTCGGAAAAAATATCTACTATGTCACGGTCACTCGGAAGGCCAAAGCTATCTCGAACCAGTGCCTTATAAGGCAATGTGACTTTTAGCATTTTATTCTGCTCGGCACCGGAAACTGTCTAGACTTGTGGCCCTCAGCCTTTTTCACCCCATTCCCACCTCTTCTTGAATTCTCAATTTTCTTTTGGATCCCCTTCATTTTTCTCTTAGGCCCACCTCGCCAAGAAAGTTAAAAATAATAATACTAATAGGTTGATCATGAGAAACCCGTTGCTTTATCACAAAGTTGACAATCATGTTTATCATATAATTGATAGACTTTTGTGACATGGTTAACTTGCATCACTGGACTACATTACATAGAAATTTACAATTGGTAACAGCAGTCCATAAGCCCTCCCCTTAATTCTTGTCTTTGCTTCCTTGGGGGTCTCCATGACCCCCAGCTTAAGAACTGCTGTTCTAGCCGGTGTCTGCCCTCTGCCTTTCAAAGAGTAACCAGGAAACATCAAATCGGCTAACAACAACCAGGAAAGACTTGTCACCCGATAAAGATATAGGAGGTACCCGGGAGTTGGAAAAGGCATCTAGAGACATGTGGAAAAGATACTCATTTTACCGCTAGGTGGAGTTAGAATTTGTGTGAATTTGGATTAAACAGCTCTACCCCTGGGACTCAAACCCTTGATTGTGTATCGTTTAGTCTTCGTCTAGTGATTAAGTGAAGCGGCCTTCCTGTGGATGTACTGTGTCTTGCTACATTGCTTCTGAACCAGGGCAGTGGGCGGGATATAGGGATGACCCGTCATCCACGAGGAGCTAAGATGAGGGGGGAAAGGGTGGTGGATGGGAGCGGAATGTATGGGAATAGGTACGTGCCTTTGACTTTGGCTACCTCCCATGTAAGGGGGAAAAGTTCTTGGCATATAAATATAGATAGACCACTGGGGTTCGAACCATTTGTCCAGTGATAAAACAACGCATCGCTCGGGGCCCAGTTAGAAATGCACTTGCGCATAACGAGTGAAGTAAGTAGGTAACCCACGGAGAGAGGAAAGAGGAATGTGGTTGACGACATGTTGACGTTATGTTTGCTTCATGTCAGTCACAGAAACCACTGGATTTGAACAACTTCCTCCACCTCACCGCAACCTCCACATCCTTACTGCACCTCTTCATCGCAACCTGCACAACCTGTTCAACCCCCACTGCTAATAACAGCGCCATTCTGGAACTGCTTAGTGTAGGCCTTATGGTCTCTTGCAGTCTCCTTCATTCTTATGTTCTCGATACACCTTAGTGGACGACGAGAGATGTCTGTCCCTGATTAATAAATTTTCCAGGATATATTTTCAAAGAGGACCTGACAAAAGTTTGTGTGTGTGTGTGTGTGTGTGTGTGTGCGTGCGTGCGTGCGTGTGTGATTCACCATTGTCTTGGATCACGTGTTGGACTCGTGATCGATAGTTATTTCCCTCCCGGAAGAGAGCTCAGAGCTCATATATGACCGATCTATGGGTAGTGGCAGCCGGAAACTCTACCAACTGCGCCACGAGTTTTTTTTTTGTGCGTGCGTGTGTGTCTTGTCACTACTGCATTGTTTTTTTTGGGCCACCTGTGGTGACGGATTGCCTTGATCGAGGGAAAGCTATAACAATAATACAATGCAAGATGGTGGAATGCAGTGCCGGCTGGCTCATGAGGAACGTTCTCCCATCCCACTCGAGAAACCTGCGTTCAAATCCCCGGAGGCGGACCTAAGAAATGGAAACTGGTAGTAAGGCTTCATACGTAAGTACTACGTATGTTTGCGCCCTATCAGTCACACACACACGCGCGCGCGCGCACACACAAACACACACACACACACACACACACACACACACACACACACACACACACACACACACCACTTACACACACACACACACACCACTAACACACACACACACACACACCACTTACACACACACACACACACACACACACACACACACACACACACACACACACACATACACACACGCACATGCAGTCACACTCTCATTGATACAGCTTTCATTGTAAAGAAAACGGGGCGTCCGGTGAGTTTCCCACCCAGCTGGGAATTATCCACAGTACAGCGGCGTGACAGACTGCAGTTCATCGACAGCTGGTTCTCACGCTACATCCGGGAAGCCCTGACGCAGCTGCAGACAACTGTCGGTGATCGACTGACCGCGGCTCACGGCGCAGCCCAGATTTCTTTTAATTGTATGCAACTTTCCCCCCCCCATGTCTTCGCTCACCTTTCCCCTCACCTCTCCCTCCTTTCCCCTCACTTCCCTCTCCTCCCCCACCTTTCCCCTCTCATTTCCCCTCACTTCCCTCTCCTCCCCCACCTTTCCCCTCTCCTCACCCACCTTTCCCCTCTCTTCCCCACCTTTCCCCTTTCTTCCCCACCTTATCCTCCCCCCACCTTTCCCTCTCCTCCCCACCTTTCCCCTCTCCTCCCCACCTTTCCCCTCTCCTCCCCACCTTCCTCTCTCCTCCCCCACCTTTCCTCTGTCCTCCCACCTTTCCCCTCTCCTTCCCACCTTTCCCCTCACTTCCGTTCCCTTCTACCACCTTTCCCCATTCTCCCCATTTCCTCTTTATCCTCACCTTCGAAGGACTCCCCCACCCCATAGCCACTCCTCCCCTCCTCTCCTCCTCTCCTGAAGCCCATCTTCTTCGCGTCCCCATTTGACCCTTTCCCCATCCTCCCTATACCAACTCACCCATATTTCAAGTGGTTCCCGTTCCCCATCACGGACCTACCTCCCCATAACCTGTCCGTACCCGCATACAGTTGGGGAAACCGGTTTTTCTACACTTGGTTGGCGAGTATCGAAACTAAAAGGTATTTGGGTTTACGTCTCCCCACGGGAAGGAAAGTAAACACAGGCAATTTTTTTAATCTTTTGTTGTTACCATATATGGAGTCTGCACACCAGCAAGCCTCGAAGAACTTTAGTTCTTGACTGTACCTCGCTGGCCGAGCAGTTTAGAGCGTCACTACTTGTGGCGGAGGTCGAGGTAACGGCAATCCGAACCCTACCGCCAGCGAGTTGGACCAAGGACATGGTTCATTTGATTCCACACTAATAAGTCATCTGTAAGGGACACCGTACTAGCCTCCTGATGGGGGGAGTTCGCGACGTTGAATAGATCATCATCATCATCATCATCATCATCACCATCATCATCACCATCACCTGTTCCACCTCTCCCATTTCCCCATAATCCAGCCCCCACACCTACACCCATCCCATCCTCCAGTTCCTGTGCCCCTCGTCAGTGTACTTCATATCCCTCCATTTTCCTATTCACCCCATCACCCCATCCTTTCCACATACACCCCACCCATCCCGCCTCTCTCTCGTCCACTCGTCCATAACTTATTTCCATCCATCCATTCCCCCATTATCCACCAAGTTTCTCTCATTGTCACCCAGCCCTTCCCCTGGTTCGAACCTCACCCATTTCTACCCATCGCTTCCTTCGTTTCACTTTCCCTCACCCTAATTTCCAATAATTCCTTCCCCCGTTTTCATTCAACTCCCTTCCCATTTCCAATCGTCTCTCCTCACTTCCACCCCGTCCCATCCTAGCCTCATCTTCCCATTCTCCCGTGGACCTGTCTTAGCCCGGTGCCTTGTGTCTTATGCTCCTCAGTCAGTGTGTCTGTGTGTGTGTGTTGGGGGGCAGTAGGGTGAAAGGAACTTCCACGTGGAGTGAAATACGTCTTTAATGATACTACTATGACAATCCCTCTCCTCCGTACTGCATGAAATTGGTGGTTATGTACATGCAATTGTACGCAAGTATGCATGTTGGGGGGGGGAATGGAGGTTGGCCGGCCAACCAGTCTGTCTGTATGTCAATGTACGAGTATATACACCAATATCCTTTCCTCAGTCTTGTCTTCCTTTTCTTCCTTTTCTTCTCTTTCACCCTTTGTTTTATTTGTCAGTATTCGAATTAGTCTTGGAATGTGCCACCCCCCCCCCCACACATAGATTTTTTTTTGGGGGGAGGCGGAAATACACGAGCATATACAGGTCCTTCACTTTTTAATTTAATTTCTGCACCAGCAGGGACATTATGACATTCAAGCGCGTGGATATAGTCTTAGCGTGTGTCTAAATCCAAAAAAGAAAAAAATCGTCGCAGAATTCGCTCTGTCGCTGGCGCTTTCTTGCTTCCGTAGTTAGTTTCCACTGTCGCCGCCTCGCTTGCAGGTGTGGGGCCTCGCTCTCGGCTCCTCTATTCACTTCTTGATTTAATGTCTTCGTCCTTGAAGAGACCCGGGGTTGGCACCACCGGCATCTTCGCCGCCATCGAACCGCGGGTGCTGATATTGCCTCTGATTCTTCTGTCTTTTCCTCCTCTCCTTCTCTTTCTCTTCGTCCTCCTCCTTCTCCTCCTATCTCTCCTCTTCCTTCTACCCCCTACTTCTTCCTCTTCCTTCTTTTCTTCCTCTCCTTCCTCCTCTTCCTCCCCTTCCCCCTCCTCTTTCTCTTTCCCCTCCTATCCCCTTCCTCTTCCTTTCCCTTCTTTTCCTTTCTCTCCTCTTCCCCTCCTTTCTCTTCCCCTTCCTCTTCCTCCTATCCCCTTCCTCTTCCTAACCCTTGTTCTCCTCCTCTTTACCCTACTTATTCGCTTCCTCTTCTTCCTCCTATCCACCTTCCTCTCCCTCTTCCTTTTACTATTTATCCCGTTTCTTTTCCTTGTGGTGCTTCGCTTATCAGCACCGTAAAGTGACGTCACACTTGGGAGAAGGAGTAGGGGAGCGGGGAGAGAAGGGAGAAGTCTGGCCCCTGACACTCGTTGTCCCTGAAGGTGCCTACGCATAGGCTTGTTCAGTGTTCCGTGTTCAGGCCTATCCTCGAGCGAGACGACGCGAATTCGCTAGGCAAAGCGAAGAAAACCACTTCGAGGCGTAAAGATGACGTCAGTTTCCCGATCTGGTCCCCATCTGACTAGTCCTCCTCCTCCTACTCCTCCTCCTCCTCCTCCTCCTCCTCCTCCTCCTCCCCCTCCCCCTCCCCCTCCCCCTCCACCTCCCTATCCTGCCGTGTGGTGGGAAAGGAGAGGGATAGGGAGGAAGGGAAGAGAGTGAAGAGGAAGGGAAGAGTTGGAAGAAGAGGAGAATAATGAGGAATGGGAGAAGAACGGGGAAAAGGAGGAGGGGAGGGAGTGAAGGAGTAGGTTATAGGGGGAGGAGAAGGAGGGGAAAGCGTGGATGAGGAGGAAGAATAAGGGGAGGAGGAGGAGGAGGAACTTTGAGACGGAAAAAGACACTTATTTCCTATGAATGGCGTCGGCAGCAGCACTAGCAGTAGGGGACGGAAGGGAAGGAAAAGAAAGGGAAGGGAAGGGAGGGGAGGGGAGGGAAAGAAGAATGTGTACATAACTGTGTGCGTGTACGTGTGGATGTGCGTGGATGAAGCGATATTGGCTTCAAATATATTCGTGGCTTCACTTACCATAGAATAGTGTATTGTCTCTGCAGCGATTGTCGCCATGAATCATCGTTTTCTGCTAACAACCGGGGATGGGGGGGGGAGGGTGTAGAAGGGGGGGGGTGGCGACGCGCTTCCCGCTCGTGCAATCACATGAGACAGCATAGGACTTCATCGATTCTGCTCTGCATCATTAGTGTAGAGTGTAGTTGCTCAGTCAGCGTTGTTTCCCATGTCACGTATGATATATCAATATATTCTATTTTATTTCATAAATTTTTTTTATTATATTTATTATTTTTTGCTACCTAAAGTGGCCATATATCGCCCATACACGGTCAATTTAATTGTCAATTATATATATATATATATATATATATATATATATATATATATATATATATATATATATATATATATTTTTATCAAGCACAATGCACTTTAATTCTAAGTCATATAGGCGCATGCAGAAATTGTAACGTGGTATGCCCGAGGATTCGAACCTATATACAGAATGAAATTGCGCAATATGATTGATCGTGGATGGGCCGCTTTAGAGTTCCTTTGCTCCTCTGAATAAAATCACCCGCAAAACCCAAAGAAATATTTAAGGTAAATTCAACACTTTGACTGCAAAGGGAACGGGGATGGGGGCCAGCTCTTAATAAAATCTGCGGGCGACAGCCAAAATAAAGATGCGAGTAGCATACCGAAGCGAAGGAGTGAACTGATATATATATATATATATATATATATATATATATATATATATATATATATATATATATATATATATATATATATATATATATATATATATATATAACGTAGAAACCACTGTTGGAGTAGAAAAGACTGGAAACGGGGAATCTATATATTTCGATTGCAAACTGCAATCCTCTTCAGTAGATACAAATAAGAGAGAGGGCGTACTGTTTAAGTAGCACCCTTAACAAAAGAAAGGGGAACATGGGAAGATATCTCTTCCCTCTTCTCACTCCGTATGGGTTGTCATGTTGGAAATGAGCTTTCACTAGGTTGGAGATGAAGAGTCCGGACATTATGTCCGGGGACCATTGCCCCTTTGAAATATTCATGTTGGGCTGAAATTCAATGATCGTAGATTCTACCATTTTTCTCCTGAAAATGGTAAAATCTACGATCATTGAATTTCAAAGAGTAGTATCATCTGTCCACATTCCCTCTCTTTTCTGTAGCTTATAAGTCCCCTTTGTCCTCTGTCTTGTACTTTTCTGAGGAGGGCTACAGTTGATAGCCGAAATATAGGAATCTTCTTTATTCGAAGTTTATTTCCTCCGACTGTGGGTTTCTTGTGTGTCATTTACAAATGTGCTACTACATTTCTGTTTAGATATATATTCATCTTTTCAACCACATTAGTTTTCACTTTAATTCCACATCATCACGGTCGAGACTGACGAGGGGCTCGATGGAAGCACATACGGAAAGTGATATGTGGTGAAGCTAAAGACTCGAACCCAGCTCAGACGTAACAAGTGAACAGTGACTTAGACCATTGCGCTATCAAGATATAAAATTGCTTGACGCCATGAACAAGACCACATTTCGCTTCTTCGTCGTCTCGATGGTTATAGACTCCTTCATGTCCTACACGGACGACCTGCACGACGACGCCATGGGGCGACCAGTGACGTCATCTTGAATGCGGCCCGAAGAGAGAACGATTAGTAGAGAATGTCACGGTTTATCGTCGGTTATATATAGGCATAAGAGTATTATGTATTTTATTTATTTATTGTTCTTTTCATTATTCTTTATTCATTTATTTGTATACATATATGTGTGTACGTATATATATATATAGATAATGTGTGTCTGTGTGTGTATGTACAGCTACACAGAAAACTATCGTTAGTAGGGGTGTCGAAACATTCGCTAATGAACATAACCTTATGATACCGAAGGGTTGGTATTTCTGGGGTTCGAATTGTTCGAATTCCTTCTGAATGAATATGAATCGAATAATAGGTCCGGAGTTCATATGGATTCACCATGACATGATAATCTTATTTCCGATGGAGACTTCAACTTGTCTCACATAGTTTCGTTGTTTTGTGTCAAAATGATTAGCGTGATTTACTAACGATAGTTTTCTGTGCAGCTGTACACACATGTATTATATATATATATATATATATATAATATATATATATATATATATATAATATATATTATATATATATAATGTAGGAGTCGCCGTGGCTTTTAAGACATTCTATAGACCTTGGTGTATCGGAAAAAGTGAGGTTTCCACTCAGTGTGGCCTTAACGAGAAAAGGCCGGGACTCTCCGAGTGTAGGCGGTGTTCCATGGATGTTGTGGAGGACGTGGAGGTGGAGGGCGGAGTTGGGAGTTGGCTGAGAACTCCTCTTCGCGTTCTCAACGAAATTGGGCCACAGCTGCATCGGGAGTGATCAGCTAATTGGGTCTGTGACACTTCCCTGGGGAATTCCACAATAATTTAAGATATCTCTCTCTGACACACACACACACACACACACACACACACACACACACACACACACACACACACACACACACACACACACACACACACGCATACATGCACACACACACACACACACACATATGCACACACACACACATATGCACACACACACACACGTACATATACACTCTCTCACACACACACTCTCATGTGCGTATGCCAGTCAGTCACTGACAAGTAGACAGACGAAGAGTCGGAAGAGGAATTGTTAATAGGAGAGAGAAAAGGGAGAGTGTGAGACGAGAGAGTTGGTGGAGGGAGAGGAGATGGAGCCAGATGGAGTGGGAGAGAGTTGGGAAGATGGAGATATATGCGGGGGCAGATGGGATGGGAGCTGAGAACGGGAGGGGATGGGAGAAGAATGGGAGGGAGAGGGGGTGAAGAATGAGATGGGAGAGGAGATGCTGGGAGGGAAGACAAGGCATAGTCGACGACTTTGTAGGGACGACGAAGACGACGACGACGACGACGAGTTTCTCCCCATTTTCCCTTTTGACCTTCATCCCCCCCACCCCCCACCCTCCCCACCCCAGCGCAGCCGCAGCCGACCGAGAGCCAATATTGTTGTTTGGTTTGCGGGACGTAGCTACTTACTTACTGCCTACCTCAGCTCTCTCTCTATCTCTTTATCTCTTTTCCTGTTTTTATCTCTCTTTTTATCTTTTTCTCTTTATCCGTCTCTCCCCTTTTATCTCTATCTCTTTCTGTTTTTATCTCTTTTTATCTTTCTCCGTCTGTCTTCTTATCTTTGCCTCTTTTTCTTTATCTGTCTCTCTTTATCTCTTCGTCTATCTGTCTCTCTATCTCTTTTTATCTCATTCGTCCCCGCCTCGGATGCTCTTATGTGTGTGTGTGTGTGTATTACCTAGTTTTATTTTACGGGACGAGAGTTATGCTCGTAGTGACACCTTTTTCGTATCTCCACATCCCGTTTATTTTTAAAATCGTGTATGTGTGTGTGTGAGTGTCTGCGCGCGCGTTAGCTACTCTGTTCAGCTCTCTGTAGCTCTCTGTGCCTCCTCCACTTTTTTTTTTTGTCTTGTGTCCTTTTGTCTTTCGGCAGATGTGAAGCACAGCTTCATCGCCACCGAAAGCCGCGTTGACCTACTTAAGATGATTTCTTGTCTCTGACTTCGGATAATATATTCGTTTTCTTATCCATTTACATATTCATTTATCTATTTATTTATTCATTAGTCGCCGAGTTTACCTGAAGCACATTTCCGTAATATATAGAATCACATGACAGGAGGAAATTTTGCTAAGAATATCTTAGGTTTCTGTAGACACCGTTTGTATATTTTATTCTGGTTAGGCACAGGCGACTCAGTACATATGAAAGGGTGAATAAATTTAATTCTTGGTTAAGAAAAAAGACAAAGAAAATGGAGACGAGGTTACTCAGCTTTCATCAATGTCTAATTATTTGTTTATTTTTTCTTCATTGCTATGACGTTACAAAGGATTACAAAGGAGGAGCATGCCGACAGGAGACCTTTTGGTCCATAACTAGGTCGGATGCGAAAAAAATATATATATAAATAAAAATATAATAATACAAATAGTAATAAAAAAATAAATAGGTAAAGTTACATAATAAACAAACAGATAATAGTAAATAATAATACATTGACAGATAAATAATAATAAATAATAATAAACAGACAATAACACAAATAAGCAAACAATATGAAATAGATGGCAGGCATTACAGCATCTTGCTTGGGCGTTTATCTAAATGAATCTTAAAGCTTCGAACTGAGCTACATTGCACTGCCTCTGCAGGAAGTTTATTCCATTCATTAACTACACGGTTGGCAAAGTTGTTTCTACCCACTTCCAAATTAAATCTATTTCCTGGCAGTTTGAGACCATTATTTCTTGTCAGATTCTTATTCACTGAAAATTTTGTCACTTTTGATGTCAATTCCCTTTAGACCTGTATCAAGTCACCTCTGAGTCTACGCGTTTTAAGGAAAACAGATTCACGAATTTCAGCCGATTTTCGTATGATTTATTTTTTATATTTGGAATCAGTTTTGTGGCTCACCGTTGTACTTTTTTGAATCTGTCAATCTCTTTAATGAGATTCGGTGACCATACGAAAATAGCATATTCCAAATGTGGACGAACTAACGATTTGAGAGATGGACTTTTGAAGTCAAAAGGTCGCGCAATCAGTCCTAGAATCCAGAGGCTGAAATACACTGCTTAGATGATTTGAGATCGTTACTGATAATTACGCCAAGATTCTTTCCATTGTCCACTTTTCTTAAATTTCCAAATGACTTTTAATCGTATTGTTATTTTTACCTATGAGCATAACCTTCCATTTGTTAAATTTCATCAGCCACTTTTCAGACCATTGCTGGTTTTTTTTATATAAATATTCTTGAATATCTAATTGATTTAAGTGATCATTTGCCATTCCGCATAGTTTTGTATCATCAGCAAATTTGGAGACAATATATTTCAGCCCTGACGTAGTCCTATGAATAGAAATGGTCCAAGAACGGAACCCTGAGGAACTCCACTTGTAACATTTTTCCACTTAGAATTTTTGCAATTTAAAACAACTCTATTTTCGATCGGTCAACCAATTACTAGTCCAATTTAATAGGCTACCACTTATTGTTTCTTTGGCTATAATTCGAGATGACTGTGTTGTAGAATTCAAGTTAGTTATGCAAGAACGTTTCCGTCTGAATCCATGCTGGCTATCATTTATCAAACTTTGAGTTTTTCTATACACCTTTTAATTTTTCTTTTGTTATTTACTGTAACGAGTAAGTTCACCCTAGACTTTTCACAGGTTTCAGTTTGGAGTTCACTTTGAGGTATTTCGTTTACGGATACTGAGCTAAAACAGCTGTTTAAGATATCACACATTCCTTCATTTGAATATTCAAGTTGACCGTCAGCAGATAATAGTAGGCCAATGTGATTCCTCATAACCTTTTTATCTCTAATGTAACTAGAATTCTTTGGGATTCTCTTTGGATTTATCAGCAATATTCATTTCATATTGTCGTTCTCGTTTTTTTAATTTCTGTATTATTACATGACTTCGATAGTCATTAGGTGCACCCAAGCACCTGTATTCCTTATAAGCCTGTCTCTTTTTAGCAATACTTTTTTCAGTTTCTTTGTCAAGCCATTTTGGGCGAGTCTGATTTGGGGGCGTCTGTCCTTAAACGGGATGTAAATATGAATCATCTTAGTAAGCGTATTTTGAAATATTTCCCACATCTGATCTACAGGTCTTTCACTTAATTTTGCCTCCCAATCTGTAAGCTGAAGCTCCAGACGTAGTCCTATGAACTAGGCTTTACTGAAACCAGGTATGTTAGATACACAAGTATCTATTCTAAAAAAAAATTAGCAGTTTGAATATAACTAAGTTGTGACCACTACTTGCAATAGTTTCACCAACTTCTACATCGGTTATCATGCTTTCGCGGCTAGTGTTCGAGTAAATTTCCATGTCTTGTGGGCTCTTTTACGTGCTGAACTAAGTAACTGTCACCGAGAAAATCTATCAAGCGACTACCTATGTGGTCATGTTCAACGGTCATCCAATCAGTGACATAAGTCTATAACCCAGACGGAGAAGGAGAAGGAAGAGAAGGGGGAGGAGGAGGAGGAGGAAGAGGAAGGGGAGGAGGAGGAGGAAGAGGAAGAGGAAGGGGAGGAGGAAAGAAAGGGGACGAGTAAGAGGAAGGGGAGGAGGAAGAGGTAAAGGAATGGGAGGAGTAGGAAGATGAAGAGGGAGGAGGATGAAGAGGAAAGGGGAGGAACATCCCCCCTCCTCTATCTTTTTACTTTTCCTCCTCCTCCTACATCATCCTTTTCCTCCTTATGCGGAAACCTGAGCACGTTTCAGTAAATAAACACAAGACAAATCATATCCAGCGGTGTCACACTTTCCCTTATCATTAGGGTTCTGGTTGGTGTCGCCAGGTGATTTTATTAAGCTAATTGAACTCGCCCATCATCTGGCCGCGTCCGGCGCCGCCGCGTAGTGTGACAACGGCTTTAGTTTGACGCCAGCCAGCACAAACACTGCAGCGTGTGCCCCTGCGCCTAAGAGACTGATCAAACAGTCTGGCGGCAAAGAATCGGAGTGAGGTTGGTTGGGAGGGAGAGGGGAGAAGGGAGAGGAGAGGGTAGCCTTCGTCTAGTGTCTAGCCAGTCTTGTGGCACTAAAAGTACAAGGCCTTCCTTGAGCTTTGGCCTTTTTTTTTACCTATTTACCAATTTATTTATTTGTTTAATTTTGTTATTATATTTTATTTTATTATATTTCTAAGACTTAAGACAAGAAGGCCATTCCCTCGTTCGTTGGGCCTGAGATTTATATCTACGGTCTGACATCTTACGGGCCCCAATTGTGGCACTTGTATCATCGTCCCGCTTCCTTCGCTCCTTTAATCACCAGAAGAGAAATAAAAAAACAAAAACAAAACAAACATCCCTTCAATTGGGTGACCATCTTGCTTATAGCGACCTCAGTTAAGGCCTTCTATCTATGGATGGACCTTATCTTCGGGGGTCCTTCGCCGCTGTGACAAACAAACTGTGGCACTGCTGACCTTAAGCGTAGTGTCACGTCGCCCTGACCTTAAACTGAGGTCCTGTAGTACCAGGTCGCTGTGACCTTAACCTATGTGTGCCGGCTGGGGAACGACACTCTTGTAGTCTCGGATCTCCCTGGTGGCGGCGACGCCGACGCGTGTTGGTATTGAGAAGAGCTCGACTGAGTCCACAGTCGAAGTAGCGGCGCGCGACCTGTCTTCTCGCCCGGCTCCAGGCCCGTCGTGTCGTGGGCCACGGGCGAGTGAAAGTACTTGGAATCTGATGGCTGGCTCTGTGTGCCCTTCTACCCAACTCCTCTTCTCTCTCTCTCTCCTCTCCCCTCCCCTCACCCCCTTATCTCCCTCTTCTCTTCCCTCCCACATTCTCTCTCTCCTCTCCCCTCACCCCCTTATCTCCCTCTTCTCTTCCCTCCCACCTCTCCCGCTTCTCTCCCCTCCCTCTCCCTTCTCTTCCCTTTCCGTCTTCTCTCACCCCCCTATCCTCTCTTTTGTCTCAGTTTTCTCTCTTCTCTTCTTCCTTTCTCTCTCCTTGATTCTTCACTTTTATCTTCTCATCTTCCCTCCTCTCTCCTCTTTACTGATCTCTGCTCCTCTCTTCTCATCTTCCCTCCTCTCTCCTCTTTATTTTTCTCCGCTCCTCTTCTCATCTTCCCTCCTCTCTCCTCATCTTCCCTCCTCTCTTTATTTTTCTCCGCTCCTCTCTTCTCATCTTCCCTCCTCTCTCTTTATTTTTTCTTCGCTTCTCTCTTCTCATCTTCCCTCGTCTCTCCTTCCCCGTTTTCTCTTCTGCCATTTTCCCATTAATTTTATCTTACCTTCTCCTTTTTCCTACGTTATTTTCTTATTTCCTCACATTGTCTCGTCTTTTCTCCCCTTTCCTCTCCTCTCTTTTTTCCTTTTCTTTCTCCTCTCTCCTCTTTTCGATCGCAACTCGTTTTGGTGTCGCGTTGGGTCTCCTCAGCTGAATAAAATAGTCTGAAATTGGCCTGAATAATAACCGTAGAGTACGTCATCCTAACAAGGGAGTATTGAGTTGGAGTGGAATGAGTGGGGATGAACTGGGTGGGAGTGGAATGATGCCATTTGGCATAATGAAAAAGAAAAAGCACTTGGCATATGTATTATCATTACTGCTATTACTATTATTACTATTATTATTACTATCATCAATTGGCATATGTATTATCATTATTACTGTTATTATTACTATTATCAATTGGCATATTTATCATTATTACTATTATTACTGTTATTATTACTATTGTCATATTGATATCATTATTATTGATATTATTATCACTATTAATTATTATAATTATTATTATCATTGTCGCCAAAATATTCCATTGCATCCCGACAGTGTCGTCACTAGACAGCTTGAGCAACGGGGTTGTAGATGTCGCCAGTTGATTTTATTACAAGGGCTTTAATTAGGGTAATACAGGCAAGGTCATTATATTAAGACAGCAGGATAGGACACGTAGTGATGAATTTGAATTGGACAAATTTAGGTTTAAGAAGGAAATTGATAAGAACTGGTTTATTACCAGTAGAGTGGTTTACGAATAGAATAGAATAGACTTAGATTTATGGATGGGGATGACATGTGGTCAGGGACATGGAACTGCCTAGTGTAGGCCTTAGGGTCTCTTGGAGTCTCCTTCATTCTTTTGTTTTCATGATCTAAGGACTGCCCAGACCTCGACCTCAATTCAGGTCTTGATCCAAGGATACTACCTCCCACCCCGCTATTAATAAAATCACCTGACGACGTGTAAATCGGGTGTACACAGTGTTGTCATCATCAAGATTCAGTTCACCTACAACCTCCTCCCGTACCTGTTGAACCCTTTCCTTTCGCTGCGGCTGCCGCCTGGCGATTTTATTCACGCGGGGCAAGATGGTGATGATGATGTCTACGCTCGCTGCTCCTGAATGAAACGTCTGGTCACGTGGCCTCTGACGCAGACGCGGCCGATCTTCAATGACGAAAGTCGAAGACCTTGGAAGACCCTCGCTTCAGGATCGACGTCACATTCCCTCACACACACGCGTGCGCGCGCGCACACACACACACACACACACACACACACACACACACACACACACACACACACACACACACACACACACACACACACACACACACACACACACACACACACACACCTCCCTCTAACCTTTCCAACATTTGCCTTCTCTTTCTCGATCTCCCTTCCTTATCTCTCCACCCTCCCTCCTTCTCTTCCGTTTGCATGATTCCTTCTTTCTGTCTGTATGTCTCTTCATTTTTTCTCTACTCCTCCTCCTCCTCCTCCACCTCCTCCGAGTCTATTGTACAGGCGCCCCACGCCCCTCCTCTCTCATCTTCAATCAAATTACTCTCCCGAGGAATATTAGCACCGGTGGCCTCGAAGGCGAAGACTCCGAGGGAACACCCTTCCGAGGTACCCTGATCTTTCGCTCTTCGATCCCTGGTGAAGTTTGGAGGGACCGTTTAGTCCGTACCGAGCCCAATGTCTTTGTCTACGATGAGTCACCTTAGTCTTTAATGACAATAAATCTAGAAAGAAATAAACAAAGAAATAAACATCCGCGAGAGCCAACGACCAGATAGTGCTGTAAAACATCAACTTCAGTTTGATAGACCTCGACACATATCTGCTTCCAGAGATCAGAGAGGCCCATTAGATCTCGATCTCTCTCTGAGTGTAGACTACCCACGCGACGGGGTCCCGCCATGAATAAAATCCGTAAAGCTGTCCGAATGATAAGTTTGCCTAACAGACGACCTGTTTAGCTAACCACATGCTCTGTTTGCCTAACAGACGCTCTTGTTAGCCTAACAGACGCTGTTAGCCCAACAAACGCTCTGTTTGCCTGACAGATGCCCCGTTTGCCTAACATACTCTCCGTTTGCCTAACAGACGCTCTGTTTGGCTAACAGACGCTCTGTTTAGCTAACAGACGCTCCGTTTAGCTAACAGACGCCGACCCTGAGACTCAGAACTCGACTCCCTGGGTGAAAGTGTCGCGCGTGCGGCCTCGTCCGTCCGTCTCTCATAGTCTCTCCGTCTGTCTGCTTCCCTCTCTCATTCCCTCACTCCTCCTCTGCCTATAGCCCCTTCGCTAGGTGGGCAGGGGTCCCTCCGAGTTGAGTGGAATCTCCTGCGGTTGACCAGAACGAAGTTCTTTCAGGATTTGACACCTACCGCGTCTTCTCTTAAGCTTTGCTCCCTCTCCTCTTTCCATACTTCGTGCCACCTCATCCCCGGGGTTGATTTTCATTTGTGATTATTTATCTGTCAATTAATTATTATTTACTATTTACCTGTTTGTTTATTATTTAGCTATACCTATGCGTTTATCAATTCTATTATCATTTATATTATTATAAAAAAATATTTTTTATTTAATCTTTACCATTATATTTTTTCGCATCCGACCTAAAAGCTACGCTTCTTCCCCTCTCTTCTCCTCCTTATTTCACACTTCCCCCCACTTCCGTCCCCTGCACTTTTTCAAAGGATTACAAAGATCATACCGATAAGAGACTTTTTAGTCCATAGCTTCCCCAATATCGTAGAAGTAAATCCAGAATCATTCCCTGTATGGTCACCTAAAAATAGTATCAAAAGTGGTCTTGATATACTAAAAGCGAAGTACGCCACACGGACTGGAACTCTAATGAACAGTGGACATGGCGTCAAGAGCACTTGTCTGGAAAACCAGACACTAAATCAAAGACCCCACTTCTAACTCCCCCAAGGTCTTCCCACGACCTAGGGGAACATCCTTGCAACCTATATTTGGGTCTTGTTCACCTTCCCACCCGGGGTGTTGGGGAATCTTAGGTCAAGGGATTCTCGATGTATACATAGTTTTTCTATCTTCAGGAAGCGACCTGCGGTATAATTTGCAGATTGACTTGTAGACTGGACTAGTTGTATAATGTTGTACTGTAGTTTTGACAATAAACTAAATCTTGAGGAAGAATCATGTATTTAGTGTCTCGAAGGGTGTTATCAGTGACTGCTCGTTGGCTTTTGGAACTGTCTATACATGTTTTAGCCTTTCTTTTCTCAAGTATTCGTTGGGAATTGCTAACATTTGTACTGCCAATACCTGTCTACATTTTTGTCAATATTTTGATACTTTTTGTAGTGTCAATATGAATTGGCATTTTTGTCATTATTTGACAGTGATATCAATAGTGACAACATCGTATTGTCAATATTCATTGACATTCGTGTTATCAATATCTACTGGCATTTGTGTCAATTTCTATCGCCATTTATATTGCCAATTCCCGTATTTATTGGCATTTGTTTTGCCCGCATTTATCTGTAATAAAATTGTCATTATATCCACAAGAGCCAATAGTGCCAAGTGCCAAGGCACGTCATGGACCAACAAGGCCACTAACGAGGGAAAGTTCTAGTTAGACCACGGCACCCATCTAGATATCTCTTGCTAGAATGTCTCCCGAATAACCCCATTGCATTTTTACCTTTGACTGCTGTCAGGTGATTTTATTCATCTCCGTGGTTTTGATTTTGGGTCCAATTCAGCAGACTCGAGTTGGTCTCAAAACAATGCTGCGGTTCACAGTTCGATTCTTGCTCTCAGACCCACTAGGCACCACGCTTCCTCCTTCGCCTCTGCCCCGAATTTGGTTATCTGGCCACATCCGCAGAATAGGTTTGGATAAGAAAAATATACAACAACACGAGGTTCGCCAGTGGTGTGAACGCTCTTACTCTAGCTCTCTTGCCCCCACCTCTCTCTCTCTCTTATTTTTCGGTCATCGAAGGGATTCGAATCTGTGACTGCAGGGTCAGTCTCTGTCTCAGGCAGCACCGGAATGCGTATCCCAGTTTTTGTGTTTCCTGTGTTTTACTCGGGAGCGACGGCAGTCCAGGGCACGGTGACTCATACGTAGCCTTCGATGGCGTACTAGGGGTAGACCCTGGAAGAGAGAGAGAGAGAGAGAGAGAGAGAGAGAATGGCGACACTGCCATCTGGTGGCTGGATTGAAAAAAAAATGGATGAGGTGCATCTGCTGCAATGTCTGCAAAATGAATTAACTGTCTGCCCCCACCACCCCAGCAAAGGCATTCTAGACCGTAGTTTTCTAGACTTCTAGACCATAGACCATTAGACATATTCGTTGCGTTTTTTTTTTGTTTTTTTTTTTTTTTTTTTTAAGCCCCAATAATGTGACCTTCTAAGGTCCACGTCTACTCCCATAAAAAGTAAATGGAATTTGGCGCGTGATTTAGGACATCCTTTTTTTTTGTGTGTGTGTGGTGATTCACCACGGTCATGTTGGATTCGTGATCGGCAGCTATTACCCTCCCGGATGAGAGCTCAGAGCTGATACATGGGCCGATCTATGCGTAATGATGTACATAGGAGAGGAGCAACGTGTGTGTGTGTGTGTGTGTGTGTGTGTGTGTGTGTGTTTACCTGGTTGTATTTTGCGGGAAGGGGAGCTACGCTCGTGGTGTCCCGCATTTGTATCTCGCAGTGCCTAGTTTGCTCTTAAAATCATGAATGGATTTTGCGCACTATTTTTTTTTTTTTGTCCAGTTTGTTCCAAGTGTCTACCATGTGGGAAACTGTAGCTATGTTTTTTTTTCTTTCCATGTCCTCTTGTGCTTCTCTTGTCCCAGTTTAACAAGTCCTCTCTATCGAGAGTGCGTGTGTGTGTGCGTAGATGTCGTAGGGCCTACGATTGAACACAGTATAATAAGTTCCCACCTTTATTTGATTTAAATCAGTAAACGGCAAACATAATAAAATGTACACATCACAGGTCGTAATACAACGGATCGAATCGACTGCGAGGGGAGATGCGTGTGTGAGTGTGTGTGTGTGTGTGTGTGTGTGTTTACTTAGTTGCATTTTGCAGGAGGAGAGCTATGCTCGTATTGACCCGCAGTTGTATCTTTCCGCATCCAGTTTTTTCTTAAAATAATGTATAGTTTTAGCACTCACTGTTTCCTCGTTCAGTTTGTTCCATATATCTATTACTCTATGTGGAAAGATTTTTTTTTCAGATCTCTTCTGTAACTGCCTTTCTTTTTCTTATCGCGTCCTCTTGTATTTCTTCTGTCCCATTTTAGTAGGTCATCCCTATCAAGAATTTCCATCCCGTTCATAATTCTGTAGATGGTCATCAGATCACATCTTTCTCTTGTTCTAGGGTTGATAAGTTTATATATATATATATATATATATATATATATATATATATATATATATATATATATATATATATATATATATATATATATATATGTATGTATATATATCACATAATTTCCGACTTGGGGATAACTGTCGGAAATTATGTGATTGACATCGTCGTTATTGGCGATTCTATTCAGATAATGCTGATAAAAACCGATAACTTGTTCAGTTATGCAAGAGTAACCACTGAGAAAGAGAAACTAAACGAAGCAATACGCTTCAGTTCAAACTACTTCCAGTGTGTGTGTGTGTGTGTGTGTGTGTGTGTGTGCGTGTGTGTGTGCGCGCGCGCGGGTACAATTTACGCCGGTTATTGCGTACTCGATCTGACCCGCGTATATCTCCGGACAGTACTCTTTCTATATGTAGGTTAGCAGACACTTGATCTATGCACTACCTCTGACCTTTACCAAGGTCAGTACTGCGCCATAATAAGGTTCGCCTTGGTGCAGGGTTTCCTAGCCAGGTGGTCCCAGACACAGACAGACAGACAGACACAGATAGACACAGGTACAGAGAGACTGAAGGAAACTAGGATAGAGCGAAATGTGGATAAATACAGATACGAAGACAAACACAGATATGGATACACAGACACAGAGAGAGGTGCAGAAAGAAACTGATGCAGAGAAACGCAGATACAAAAAGATACAGTGAGGAAATCCTTATACAGAGAAATACAAGAGATGTACAAAGGAGAGAGAGAAAGAGAGTGAGAAAGATATAGAGAAAGGTACAAAGCGAGAAAGAAAGATAGAGAGAGAGAGAGAGAGGTGGGTGGGGAGGGGGAGGAGAGTGAATGGTCAAGGGTTGTTTACAAATTTCATTGACTCGTGGAACTTGTCCCCGGGGCCATATTTGGTCAATCTTCGCGATTACCGTGGCGCATTGTCGGGATTTCTTTTTTTCTTCTCTATTCAAATGAGCGGCCGACAGACTCCCCTTCCTGGACAGTGTCTGTCTATCGAGGTCCTCTCGCCCCCCCCCCCTCCACACCAGGTCTGTTATTTAACCTCTTTGGCGTCCGAAGGGTCTGTCTCTAGCTGAGTCGAGCCGTTTGGAGGTCGAGCACGCACACACACACACGTACATACGTTTCCTGTGTATTCCATGAATTAATGTGACCCATTTCTTTTCCAGGTATTGGGATCGACGACACCTTCGTCATGTTGGCCGCCTGGAGGAGGACGGCGATCCAGGACCCGATCGAGAGGCGGATGGCACAGACCTTCGCCGACGCCGCCGTCAGCATCACCATCACCTCCATCACAGACATGATGTCCTTCTGGATCGGCGCCATCACTCCCTTCCCCTGCGTCAAGATCTTCTGCATCTACACAGGTGAGACAGAAGTCTTCCCTTCCCCACTAGTATGAATATACGCTTATCCGGCGTCACATTCTGTGATATAATTTTCAGTCAGGTATTTAGCGGCAATTGCTCGATCAATCGCGGATAACAACCGACAATTTTCGTCAGCTACGCGAGAACCTCTAACTCAAAGGCTATAACAAGGGTGATGCAAACAAGGTCATCATAATAAAACAACAGGGCAGGACTCGCAGTAATGGGTATAAACTGGACAAATTTAGATTTAAGAAGGAAATAGGCAAGAATTGGTTTACTAATAGGGTGGTCGATGAATGGAATAAACTTAGTAACCATGTAGTAAGCGCTGAAACCATCAATTGTTTTAAAAAACGATTAGACAACTTTATGGATGGGGATGACAGGTGGTGATGGATACGGAGCTGCCTAGTGTAGGCCTTATGGTCTTTTGCAGTCTCCTTTATTTCTTATGTTCTTATGTTATTTCCCGCAGGGATGGCGGTCATCACGACCTACCTCTGGCACATCACCTTCTTCGGGGGCTGCCTGGCCCTCGCCGGATACGCCGAGGCCAACCAGCGACACGCCCTCTGCTGCATCCCCGTCAAACCACGATCCATGGCAGGTCAGTCTCGTTCTCTTTCGTACACTCACTCGCTCACACACTCACTCACTCACTCATTCACTCAATCTCTTACTTGCTCACTCACTCATTCAATCCCCCACTCACTCACTCACACTTGTTTATTCATTCAATCTCTCAATTGCTCACTCATTCATTCACACACTCACTCGTTCATTCATTCAATCTCTTACCTGCTCACTCACCGATACATTTGCTCACTCACTCACCCACTTAATCATTCATTTGCTCGCTCATTCGCACTCTTAATGTCCCTGCATCACCGCACTCTTTCCACACCCACTCCAACTCTTTTTGCATCACCGCACTCTTTACACACCCACTCCTCTCTTTTCCGCACCCATTCCCTACTCTTTTAGCACTCTTCTCTCCTTCCTTCCCCACCATCCCCAATTTTCTCCCTAATCCCCACTTGTCTCATTCACCTGACGCCTACCTCCCCCCAGTACCCCCCTTCCTCTTCCCCTAGCTCCCCCTTCCTCTTCTCCCTCTTCCCCAAGACACCCACCTTCGCCCCCCCACCTCTATTAAGCTTGGCCCCGACCCACGACCAAGGTCATGGAGTAGGTCAGTTCGCGACGACCAGGCAGGGGCGACATGAAATGACCTGAGGCCAATAATAACTCCCTCAGTTGGGATCAACACGTTGATCTATCTATCTATTTCCCCTGTGTCTCCTTCCTTCTCTTCAACCACTCCCTCCTCTCTTCCCTTTTCTCCTTTCCCTCCTTTTTTTTCCTCTTTTTCTCTTTCTGTCTCTCCATTTTTCTTTCCCCCTGATCTTGTCCTCCCTCCCCCCCGCCTGCCCTTTTCCTACCCGGTCTTGTCTTACCTATGCCCCAATCACCCCCCCCCTCTTCCACCATACCTGTCTGGCTATCTTCCCATCTTCCCACATCCTACCTCCCGACCCCCCCAACACCCCACTCCCCTCGATCCTGCCTCCCCCTCCCCTACCTACCTACGAATACCTACCCTGGTCTTTCTCGTCCTTTCACATACTACCTCCAGGATGAGGACGCTATCCCCGCCCTACGTGTTAGTACGTGTGTGTGTGTGGACGTAGAAATGTATATATTTACGTGTGAACATTTGCCAATGTCTGTACATTACGTTTTGTCTGCCTATATGTGCGTGTGTGTGTGTATGTGTGTGTGTGTGATGTAACGTGTGACAAGAGGATCGGGTATCACATTCGTCTTTCCGCCTCTTGACTGGCTATGTGATAGTGATGAAATGGGTATTCATGTTTCGGTACTATGTGTGTGTGCGTGCGTGCGTGTGTGTGTGTATGCGTGCGCGCGTGCGGTCTTGCAGATGATGGTGCAAACAATGTGTCTAGACAGGGAAAACGAAGGCCAAGACGGTGGTGGTGGGGGTGTGTGTGTGGAAGAAATGTGAAGGGGGGAGGGAGAGGGGGGAGTAGTATCGATACTCCCCTGTGCCTACTCACCCTTCCTCCGGGGGTGCTACGGAGATGAATGAAACCGCTTGGCGACAGTCGAAATGGAAAGTGGCACCCTTACTGAAAGGGGATTGGTAGAGGGGTGCCTACAGCCTCGTTTGATTAATAACCCGACCTATTAGGAGTCTGTACGTGGGCCGGGCCAATGCCGGGAGGCCTTGGCCCCAGTGGAAGGCCATCACCACACGTCCGTGTACGTGTGAGTGCCTCAGTAGCAGATCTCATGTTTACACGCACTGGTGACCTGAGCGTATCAGCATCACTACCCCTTCCCCTCTCCTCCTCCTCCTCCCATTCATTCTCTTCTTCCTCCCTCCCACTCTAGCTCTCCTTCCTTTCTCGTTTTTTTTTCCTCCCTCCCACCTCTTCTCTCTCTCCCCTGGGGTCCACTACCACGGGGGACTTGTTCCTCCCCTGTGGTACCCTTCATTCCCAGGTCTTCTTCCTTCCCCGGGGTACTACCCCACTCGTTCCCCGTACCTCCCCCTTCCTCCGGGACTGCATTCAATATCATAGGAACTGTAGGACCACCTCCACGGACCAGAGGCTCGCAACGTTCTTTTATAAGTATTCGTCCTCCCACTCATTGAGGAATATTGATCACATTTTTAACTTCAACTGGACTGAAGCGCTGGTTATGGCACCCCTCCCTTCCACCAAGGATCCCCTCCACCCAACGTATGCTCGCCTCCCCTCCACCTCCATCTCTACTGGAGTGTCCTCCTTGGTGGGCCGGACACTTTCTCTCGCCGCCGCCGCCGCCGATCGAACAGCACTTTCTCCTCTTCCTCCTCCGCGCCGCTCCGCTGGCTTCTCCTGGAGTCGAACAAGGCCTCGATTTTCTTTTTTACTTCTTATTCTTAAGGGTCGACTGTTTCTCTCCTAAACTGACTTGTGCTGCACAACCACCACCACCACCACAACCACTACCACCACCTCCTCTGTCCTAACTACTTCAGCCCTACTACTACTTCAACCACCACCACTTCAGTCCTATTACTACTACCACCTCCATCTTACTACTACTTCAGCCTTACTACTACTACTACCACCACCACCTCCTCTGTCCTACTACTACTTCAGCACTACTACTACTACTTCAGCACTACTACTACTACCACCACCACCTCCTCTGTCCTACTACTACTTCAGCCTCTTTCATCAGCCATATTTGGCCTGCCTTACATTGCCTTCATCGGGCTCAGTTAAACTTTATTTTGCTTTCCTTTCAATTAGTTTTCCAGTCTTGTCATTTGTCAGCCATGCCTTGCCTTCCTCAAGTTACTGCCATTCTCCTCATTTCGCCCTGCATAGTAAAAGTGGCACCAGTAATGTTATCGACGATAATAGTAATGGAAACGATGGTAACAAGGGTAAAAAGGAAATATTAAGAGATCATTTTATTTATTATTGTTAGCAGTAGTATCAATTACTTAGTTATCACTATTAATCATCATTATTGTCGTTATGATCGTTACAACTCAACGGCCTTCTCTCCCTTCCTCGTTCAACAGGCGACGAGAACGGTTGCTACCGGTTCTTCTGCACAGGAGGCATCAACCGGAAGGACCCGTACCACCCGGACGACAACAAGCCTCACGCCATCATGCTCTTCTTCAGGGACTACGTGGCCAGGTTCCTCAACATCCCCGCCATTAAAGGTGAGAACAAAGACCGAGCGGGCGAGGGCGCCCGCGTCTGGAGGTGTAGGCACTAGATGGATAGCGGGGTTCGAATCCTGAAATGATGGAAATATTTGTATATAAACCAGATAATGTTGTGACCATACCTAAGGTCGAAAACCATAATGAACTGCTTGTAGACGTAGAAAGCAAATGGCCATGTTCACCATTTGATCGTGTCACATACAGGCCCTGTTCACACCAGCAGTTTGAACCGCTAGTGTCTCTTCAAGAATTTTGGTGGCTTCAGTCGACACCAAGCGACTTCATTCAGCCAAAGTGGAGTTTTCTAAATACCTTATTTCTTCCCCTTTCAGCGCTGGTCATCTGCGTCTTCATCCTATACCTGCTGGGCGCTAGTTGGGGCTGTACGCTCGTGAAGGAAGGCCTCGAGAGGCGCCGTCTGTCGCGCTACGACTCGTACTCCGTCGATTTCTACAACCTCGAGGACACCTTCTTCAGGGCCTACCCGTACCGTGTTCAGGTGAGTTCTGAAGTCGGGAGTTGTGTGACCATATTGCAGTTGACTGGATACATCTGTGGGTGAAGTGGGTTGGGGGGAGGGGGGAAGGGTTGGAGTGAGGGAGAGAGGGAGGGAAAGGAGGGATGGGGAATAGAAAGAGTCGGATTACATCCTTCCCTCCCTCCCTTCCTGGTGTACACCGGTGCATACTAAATGTAGTCTACACATAAAGCGACACCTTCTCAACACATTGCTCCTCCTCCTCCTGAAGGTGGTACTGACGGGGGAGCTCGAGTACAGCGACCCAGAGACGCAGCGAGAGATCCTGCTCCTCCACGACAAGCTGGAGAACCTGACGTACACGGCGGGCGCCCTCTACACGACGTCGTGGCTTCGCGCCTGGCTCGGCTACATCGAGAGGAACAAGGAATACATCGACTTCAACATCACAGACGAGGAGTCTTTCGTCACCAGTCTAAAAGATGTGAGTACCATCACCTCGTCACTTAACCACCGCAACCCCACAGCACCCGGCAACGGTCCCCTGTTCTCCCGTAAGTCTCAGGGAAGAACAGGTGGATGCCTGTGGCGATACGGGACCAGTTTGTAGTGCTTGTGGTTACATTTCTGGTACATGTAGTATTTATTAGTACTGTCGAGTGTCAGCCCCTCGGGGCCGCACCGAGGCAAAGATGTTCACTGGTTTTTCCAGGTACTTGTCCTAGGAAGCCCTCTCTGTGAGGGGCACCATCCTAGCCTCCCGATAAGGGGGGAGTGTGTGACGTTAAACCACATCATCATCACTTGTCCTAGGTCACCCTGTCTGCACTAAACTAACTCCTCCGCGGGTCTTTTGCAGTACATGATGCCGGAGCAGCTCTTCTACAATGACGTGATCTTCAACGAGGACATGACACGAATCGAGGCTTCGCGGTTCGTCATCCAGACGAAGGACGTCATCGACGCCAACGCCGACAAGGACATGATGGAAGCCATCCGAACCGTGGCTAAGGAGTCTCCGCTCAATGTTACCGTCTTCAACCCATTCTTCATCTACTTCGATCAGGTTAGCGAGGATGTCTAGGTGGGGGGGGGGGGAATCTTCATCACGAAGATGCTTAGATGGGAGGGATGTTGCTTGTGAACGTTTCTTAGCCAAACCCCTTACACGGGGGGTTAGGGCCTTCGTATATGTAGCATACCTTTCATTCTTACGTGCTTCACGTGGTAACCTTGTCCTTCATCACGTGACAGTACGTGCTGGTGCGGACCACGAGCATACAGTCGATCTGCCTGGCGGCGGGCATCATGATGGTCGTCTCGCTCCTCTTCATCCCAAACCCGCTCTGCTCCCTGTGGGTGGCCTTCTCCATCGTCTCCATCGAGATCGGCGTCATCGGCTACATGACTCTCTGGGGTGTCAACCTGGACTCCATCTCCATGATCAACCTCATCATGTGTATCGGATTCAGCGTGGACTTCTCGGCTCATATTTCCTACGCTTACATGTCTGCCAAGGTGAGTCGAGCGTTCCCGCGTTTACTGGACTTGTGTTTGAGATGTAAGCTTTATCCTATTCTATATACTAAGGGCTTCTTCCCCCCCCCCTTTATAAAGGGGGTAGCCAAGTCAAGGCACGCGCGCCATTCCATCCCCATCTACCACCCTTTCTTCCCTATCATCTTAGCTCCTCGTGGATAAAGGGTCATTACTGTATCCCGCCCACTTTATGGACTTTGCTAAATCGTTTGAATCATGTCCCTATGTAAACAAAACCTTACATTCATGGACCCCCTTCCCTTTCGGCTGAATAAAATCTCTTGGCGCCAGCCAGAACAAAGGCACAAATGAACAGCAGTAACTGGGCTCTTCACACCAGTATGATTTTGTTATTTTCTTCTTCTTCAGGTGGACACTCCGGACGAACGCGTTCGCGAGTGCCTCTATGGCCTCGGTCTGCCCATCTTGCAGGGAGCCCTCTCCACCATCCTGGGCATCCTGGCCCTCATCTTCGCCCCCTCCTACATCTTCATCACCTTCTTCAAGACCGTCTTCCTCGTCATCTTCTTCGGCGCTATGCACGGCATCTTCCTCCTGCCGGTGCTTCTCTCGCTCTTGGGGCCGGGCTCCTGCAAGAGCAAGAAGAAGGCCGCCCCGCTGCCCCCCAACGTCGGACTCTCCCACCCGTTCTTCCTCGCGGAGCTGGGCACGTCGCTGCCGCCTCCCGCCGTGGCCCACAACCACCACGACGACGCCCTCAAGATCCCCCGGCCGCAGAGCGTCAACGGCAACGGCCCCGTGGCCTTGGCGAGATCGGGTGCCTTCATGGTGGACCAGAACGCCATGGCTGCTGCCAACAGGAAGGACGACCGTACGAGTCTCGAGAAGGACCTCGGCCTTGGTACTTCGGGCGAAGAGTCGAGTGAATCGAGTCTCAGCAAGGGCAACGCCCCCAAGAAGGGCGCCACTGATATCGTCGAGTCGAACGGCACCTCGGCAGGGGCCAAGGACAAGCGGCGGAGGACGAGCGACCGCGGGGCGCTGCCACTCCTCGAGGTTTACAGCAACAAGGGCTACATCAGCGATGATGTCATAGGCGCGGAGGAGCGATTGGCGGAACAGCAGCGGCGAGCGGCGCGGGCGTCGGCGAACGCCGCTGAGGGCCTCGGGCGGTTCTTGTACTCCGAGGAGGACCTGCGAACGAGGAGGTCCTCCCCCTCCAGACGGCCTCACGAGTCGCGCTCCTCCATGCGTGAGCAGGACTCCCGCCCACGGTCCCAGGATTCCCGCCCACGCTCCCAAGACTCCCGCCCAAGATCCCAGGACTCCCGCCCGCGGGACTCGGCGCGCCCGAGTATGGGGGCGCCACGCTACAGCAGCGCCCGGGTCCCTCGGAGCAGCGGCAGCAGCAGTCGCCATCATCAGGACCTGCACGGACGTTATCGTGAATACCATTAACCCAGGCTCAGCGTCACCGCACGCGTTGGAACTCTCTACCTTGACTGTGGTGCAGCCGAAGCGCCTCGCCTTGACATGTGCCATGCGAGCAGATGTACAGCTGTATATAGTGTATCATAGCAAGCAGGTGTGCAGCTGTATGTGTACATAGTGTGTTATAAAGACCGGCAGTGTACTACGGCACCGGCCGGGGTTGGTAGCCGCCGGTGTTTCAACGACTCAAGCGGTGTGTTGACGACGAAGAATCTGCCTCATTGGGGGCCCCGGAGGGAGAGGAGGAAGAACGGGGGACAGGTTCCTCCCTTCCCTGCCTCCGCCCTTCCTACTACCCAGCCTCCCTCCGGAGGGCCTCGCGTGCCATCTTCATCCTCACGTGGGGGCGGGGGCTGAGCCTTGGAACCGGGGCACCCGAGGGGGTGGGGTCGGCACTACCTCTCGACCCCTCCTCCTCTTCTTGCTCACGTGATCCCCGTCTCGTTCACGCCCACACCCCTCCCTCCCTCCCGCCCTCATCATTCTTACTCCCACCCTCCCGCCACCCATTTCCCCCCTTCAGAGAGTTTCTTCAATCCCCGTCATTTCTCGCACCCATATCATCACTGTCATGCATCAAACAAACCCCCTACCCCCCCATTTCCCCCCTCCATCTACACCTATTCCCCTCTGTCGCCTCCTCCCTCTTACCTAGACTAGATTCTAGGTTCCATGACGAAATCACTTCGCTTATCTCTCCATCGTTGCTTCCCCCTTCTACGGCAAGGGAAAGCAAATCTGGAGCATGGGTCAGAGAACGGGTGAATTACGCCAAATGGGGTAAATTATTTTGAGGTTCAAAAAACTAGTTTTACCATTTTATAATGCACGACTTGCTCCATAAGCTTCGATAAACATTTCTATTTTTTATTTGTGTTGTCAGAAAACTGTAAATTCAAGAAAAAAAATCCTACCATATGAAACGACCTCAAATATAATTAGCATATTTTTAGTTTATTTTGAAGTCTGGGGGCAGGGAATGAGGGTTATTATAATTTTAAATAAATAGAATTTTTGAGTAATGCCCAAAAACGTTTCTTGACCCGTACTTGGCCACAAAAAAAAAAAAAAAAAAGAAGAAGAAGGAAAAAAAAAAAGCGAATCCCCACAGTCTGCAACCTCCTACTCAACTGGACTGCTTATGAAGCTGAATTGCCAAATTCAGGAGCTAACCACTGTTAGAGAAGGCTACCTACAACAGCCTCCTGGAGGATGGCACTCTTGTGGTTGTAAACTGTCCTAGGCAAGGGGTCTTCCCAGAATAAGCACTACTTTGCTTTGTGTTTTTTTTTTTTTTTTTTTTTTTCCCCAAGATGATATGGAGTGACTATACTGTGTCAACAAAAAGAAAGGTGAACTGTCAAATGAAGCGCACTATGAAAGATTTAAGAAATAGTTTTCCATAGAGGTGCATCAGTTTGTGGAATATTTGGGTAAAAAAATGTAAATCAATCTGAAACCAAGTTTGATGTGGACAAGCCCCAATTAGTATAGGTGTATTCCTGTATATTACAATTAGGTAGATATAAATAGGATTGGAAATTAAACAAGTTTGAATATGTGGGTCTGCAAGCATGCTCTCACATGAAGTGGCCATCAAGAAAATAAATCCTTCTGACATAACCAACACCTACCTGATGCAGAGTCTCCAAGAGAAGTTGAGGCATTTTTTCAAGATGGACCACAAGTACCACACATAATGGGTTTCAAAATAGTACTTCAGATGGACCTCTACCAGGAACTCAAGAGGGTGACCAGCTTCTTCTGATGCACAAACTCCCTAACACAACACTGGATGGTTTGTCAGGAGCCCTAAGGTCACTTGAGGGAACTTTAGGGCATCTAAGTGTGCAAGAATTTCCTTCGAGGATGCAACGCAAGTCCTCAAAGAAAAATTAAATTTCTTGGCAGCTAAATTTCCCTCTAATTGCTGTAACCTCCTTGGGAAACTGAACCAATAAGCTTCAAGAACAGACACCACACAGTCTCTTCCCTAGACTCCTTGTCAAGGCAGTCCTTGTACAGAAGACAAGCGAAGCAATCCAAATTAGAACTATGTTGTCACGTTTTAAAGGGTTCTTTACTGTGTATGTGTTTTAGTCAAGAAATGGTAATTTTAAGATTTTTTTTCTACTTCAATTATCATTTTAAATCTGTCAGCATGTTTACATGTGTGTGTGTGCCAGATATTTTGTACCAATAGTGTGCAAGAAAATGTACATGTGTGTGTGTTTTTTAGGAGAATATTTATATGCATGTGTATATGTATATGTACACATTCAAGTATACATGTATTTGGGTGTGTGTATACATACATATACATAAATTTATTGTTTAATCATGTCAATGTTTTTCATGTGAGGGAGGTTGTGTATTAGTGGTCTTACTTGTGTACACTTCAATGTGTCTTGTTCAGTACGTGAGAATAAGCACAGGTTTAGTTATGTAAATGTATTTCAAAATTCTAGAATACGTCATTGTGTTTAAAAAAAATATTAGAGATTATATTTGTATTTCAAAGTGCTAGATTTTATCACTAGAATTCTGTTAACAAGAAGAATATATTTACTGTATTCAGACGGAGAGAAGTTTGTATGGTTTCTGTTCCCCCCCCCCTTCCTTGACCTGTGTATTTATACCATATATATATATACACTGTCTACATATATCATTTTATGTGCAATTTCGTGACACACGATTGACTCCGTCCTAGTCCACCACCACACCCGTAGATATCATTGACACTTGTATAGCCTCTCAGTAAAAAACAAATGTGTGTATGTGTGTGCACATACACATGCACTACATATGCACTGGGATTCAAGGCCAACAAATGTGAATATGATGTGTACAGGTGCACCTGCTGGTGTCTTTAAAGATTTTATACTCAGTTTGTGCAGGTGTTTTATGGAACGGAACTGCACAAGCAGTACAACTGTACAGATTCCGAAGACTTTTCACATGTGTACATCACATGAACAAAGGTGCACAAATGTAATGTATACTTGCCTGTTGATATGACCAATATTATATATTTTTGCAGGTGTACCAGGAGAGCAGGTGTAATTAAAGTCATAATGTCTTCCAGTTTGTCTTTCATTACTTGACCAAATCAGTGTTGTCCATTAATCAAGACTTCTGGGGAAAAAATAAGAGAAAAGAAAAACAGTTATATCTAGACCAGTGGTTCTTAACCTTTTTCACTGCCCATACCCCTTGGCATCTCTGAAAAAATTCCCGAACCCCCATCAAATTTAAATACAATATGAAAAGGAAAATATACAGCACCATTGCACTGGCTATCTTGTCTCGTACCCCAGGCTAAGAACCACTGATCTAGACCCTCTTGTTACAATCTCTTTAGTCACCTTTTACAATACGCACAGGAACAAGACAGCATTCTCTCCCAACATACAAGGAACTACAGGTCTCCCCAATCCCCCACATCTCTCCACTGTGGTGAGCCCTTCTCTTTTCCCCTATCCACTCTACTACCCAAAATCCTCCTCTTGGAATTTAATAAGATTCAACACCCCATTTGAAACACTATAAGCACAAATTGTTGAAAACATCATATTTGAATCCTCTCTTTAAAAGTACCAACATAGATGATTTATCTTAACCTCCTCAATACAAGTCAAATTCTCACGTACATATACCAAGGCTTTTTCCCCTTACAAGGGAGGTAGCCAAAAAGAAAAAGGCATAAAATCATTTCCACCCATTCTATCCCTGAAAACACTCCACACCCCTCCACCCTCCCTCTTATCTTAGCACCTCCCGGATGACGGGTCATCCCTGCACCTTGTCCACTGCCTGGGTCAGAAGCAGTGTCGCAAGACACAGCACATCCACAGCAAGGCTGCTTCGTTAAATCGGCGACCCCCCCATAAATGGAGAAGACGGGGAGAAATCCCTTCGGGCTGCGTCAAATTTTGCTCACACATACTACCTCACCCCCCATCCTCCCACCCATTCCACCTCATGCATCACATTATCATCCATATACAACCATTCTCCATTCACCCCTGTCTTCTGTCCTCTCCCGTCCTTCCTCAACAGACATTCCCCTCTTCCCCAAAGCCCCCTTCACCCTATCCATCCATCTCATCCTAGGACGTCCCCTCATGTTCACTCCCTCCACATCTGCCTTCCACACCTCTTTTACTAGTCTTTCTTCACTCATTCTTTCCATGTGTCCAAACCATCCTAATACTCTTTCATCAACCCTATCTCCCAACTCCCTTTCCACCCCCGTTCTCCTCCTCACCTCTTTATTTCTCACTCTATCTAGCCTAGTAACCCCCATCATACTTCTCAGACACCTCATCTCAAACACATTCAAACTCCTCCTCTCTTCCTCTCTTATGTTCCATGTTTCTGCCCCATACAGTGCTGTTGGCACAATCACTCCTTCATACAGTCTCCTCTTAGCATCCATTCCCAAATGTCTTATTCCTCATTACACTCTTCAATCCACCAAGGCATTTACTCGCTTCTCTCAATCTACATTCTACCTCCACCTTCACTCCACCTTTTCCTGCCACATTTGCACCCAAGTATCTAAAACTATCCACTTCCTCCAGTCACTCTCCCTTAATGCTCACTTCCAGTCTACTGCCACTTTCACCCCTTGTACATCTCATCACCTTACTTTTACCCACATTTATCTTTAGCTTTCTTCTATCACATACTCTCCCAAACTCTGTCACCAACTTCCTCAATCCCTCCTCCGATCCTGCCACAAGCGCAGTGTCGTCCGCAAACAACAGCTGGCTCATCTCCCACTTTTCTCCATTTTCTTTAACCATCTCCAATCCCTGACCTACTACCCTTGCATTTACCTCTCGCACTACCCCATCCATGTATAAGTTGAACAGCCAGGGCGACATAACGCATCCTTGACGAAGTCCCACCTTTACCTCGAACCACTCTCCATTTCTAATCCTGACACAAGCTTTACTACTCTCATAAAAACTCTTGACAGCTCCTAGCAGCTTTCCTCCTATCCCATATATCTGCATAACCTCCCACAGTGCCTTTCTGTCTACCCTATCGTAAGCCTTTTCCAGATCCATAAAAGCCCAAAAAACATCCTTCCCCTTTCCTAATGCTTTCTCACATATTTGTCTTACCACAAAGATCTGATCTACACAACCTCTACCCGTCCTAAAACCACACTGTTCCTCACCAATTACTCCCTCTGTTCCTCTCCTAATCCTCTCAATCAAGATCCTCCCATAAGCCTTCCCAACTACACTTAAAAAGCTAATCCCTCTGAAACTACTACATTCACACTTGTCCCCTTTTCCCTTGTAAAGTGGAACTATACAGGCACTCCTCCAGTCCTCCGGCACTCTACCCTCTCTCCAGCAAACATTAAAACCAGTACATACAACTACAAAATAAATATAATCAAGACACTGATGATGGCATTCTCATATACCCACTCATGTCTCATGATGTATCGAAGAGGTTAAGCATGACATTCCATTTCCACTCTCCCTACACCAAGTTGTTCTCTATGGCTTGCCATTACAAGTTACAGTACTGTGTACACCTCGGTCTCAATCCAACACATACCAACCGCCACTTGTGCAGACATTTGGGCCCAGATCAAAAACCCACTTTGTGAACTGGTGGTGTTTTATGTCCTGAGCCAAAACATTTTCAGTGGTGGTTACGAGACCTAGGTTTAGTGTTATGAATCTGAGAATTAAAAAGAAACCACTCTTCTGGCAGAAGAAACAGAAGATAATTATGACTGTCAACTTTAATAAAGCAGAGGGATTCTCTTTATCAACTTTAGATACTTGGTAGCGCATGTGGCAGGAAAGGGAGGAGTGGAGATGGAGGTAGAAGAATGAAGGTGTAACACACCAATGCTGAGAATTAATGTAGGGGAAACGGAGTGAAAAGGGTCAAGAACCAGTGGCCTCATTGGGCCTTATACTACCTATCACTGAGGTCCAAGTCAAAATATACTCCAATCCTGCAGCAATACCACGTTCCAGATTCAGAATCACATGGCACCATGGGACACTAACTGTGGACTTCAAATCTATCTTGAAATTCACTGATGTTAAGCTGTGGAGAACAACAAAGGATTATTCATATCACTGGAGCATTCAAGCATAATTAAACAAACTAGAGTAATGGTCTCAAAAGTGGCTAATGAAATTTAACCCAAGTAAATGTAATTATATATACCAAGGGTAATTGTACATCCATAACAAGGGTTTTTCCCACACCCATCCAGTTCATCCTCACATACTCCACTCCTATTCACCACTTCTCTCTCCTTTTCTTGGCTCTCCCTGGGTCAGAAGCAATGCAGCAAGGCACAGCACATCAACAAAGCCACTTCATTTAATTGGCACCCCCCCCCTCTCCATCTCCTTATGCAGAAAGAGATGGAGAGAAATCTCAGAATATCATTCACTCTCTCCCTTAAAACCCCCTTCCATCCCTCACCCACTCCCTTCCATGCATCACGATGCAGTTATGCAGGGGGGGTCGCCGATTAAATGAAGCGGCCTTGCTGTGGATGTGCTGTGTCTTGCGACACTGCTTCTGACCCAGGGCGGTGGGCAAGGTGCAGGGATGATCCGTCATCCAGGAGGTGCTCAGATGAGAGGGAGGGTGGGAGGGGTGTGGAGTGTATTTAGGGATGAAATGGGTGGGAGTGTTTTTATGCCTTTCCCTTTTTGGCTACCTCCCTTGAAAAGGGGGAAAAAGCCTTGGTATATGTATATGTATGTACATATACCAATGGCTTTTTTCCCCCTTACAAAGGAGGTAGCCAAGAAACAAAGGCATAAAACCACTCCCACCCATTCCATCCCCTACATACTCCACTCCCATCCACCCCCTTCCCTCCCTCTTATCTTGGCACCTCCTGGATGATGGGTCATCCCTACTTCTTGCCCACTGCCCTGGGTCAGAAGCAAGGCTGCTTCATTAAATCGATACCCCCCCCTCTCCCCTCATGCATAAAAGAAGATGGGGAGAAATCTCTTCAGGCTGTGTCAATTTATTTTCCACACAAACTCGTTCACTTCCCATCTCCTACCCATTCCCCTTCATGCATCACAGCATTATCCATCTACAACCATTCTCCATTCACCCATATCATCTGTCTTCTCCCATTCTTCCTCAACAGACATTTCCCCGTTTCCCAAAGCCCCTTTTACCCCATCCATCCATCTCATCCTAGGTCGGCCCCTCATGTTCACTCCTTCCACACCTCTTTTACTAATCTTTCTTCACTCGTTCATTCCATGTGTCCAAACCATCCCAACACTTTAATCAACCCTACCTTCCAACACCCTTTCCAACCCAATTCTCCTCATTTCTCATTCTATCCACCCTAGTAACCCCTATCATACTTCTCAGACACCTCATCTCAAACACATTCAAACTACTCCTTATGTTCAATGTTTCTTCCCCATACAGTGCTGTTAGCACAATCACCCAACTTTATACAATCTCCTCTTAGTATCTATACCCAAATGTCTATTTCTCATTACACTTTTTAATACCCCAAGGCAATTACTTGCTTCTCTCAATTTACATTCTATCTCTACCTTCACTCCCCCCTTTTATACCACATTTGCACACAAGTATCTAAAATTATCCACTTCCTCCAGTCTCTCTCCCTTAATACTCACTTCCAGTCTGCTGGCACTTTCTCCCCTTGTACATCTCATCACCTTACTTTTACCCACATTCATCTTCAACTTCTTTCATTCACACACTTTCCCAAACTCTGCAACTAACTTCAACACCTCCTCTGATCCTGTTACAAGTGCAGTGTAGTCAGCAAACAACAACTGGTTTATCTCCCACTTTTCTCCATTTTCTTTAACCATCTCCAATGCCTGACCCACTACCCTTGCATTCACCTCTCGTACCACCCCATGTATAAATTGAACAGCCAAGGCGACATAACACATCACTGACAAAGTCCCACCTTTAACTCAAAGTCTTGACTACTCTTAAAAGTTTTCCCCCTATCCCATATATCTGCAATACCTCATCAGTCATTTTCTTAGCACTTCCCACTGCAACCACCTTTCCTTCCCTATCCTTCACATTTAGCAACCCCCTAAAATACTCTGCCTGTCTTCCTTTTACTGCCTTCTCTTCCATTATCCTCTCTCCATCTGCACCTTTTACCTTTTCTTCTCTACTTGATTCCCCTCCTCTTTCTTTCTTATTTTCCTTCCAAATCATCTTATTACTTTCACATTTTCAGTCATACTCTTACCCTATTTCACATCTCTCCTCTTTGCCTCCCTTAATTATCTGATATTTCCCACTCTCCCCTTAGAACATGTACATCCTTAACTCTTCTTACTATACTCCTGGTTACCACTATATAGTCTATTAATGCTCTATCTAGCACCCTCTCCCATGTGTACTTATGCTTGACTTTCTTCCTAAACACTGTATTTGCTATCATCAACTCTCTAGACACATCAACTCTCCACTACAATTTTTTCCTAGAACTCCACACTTCTCAATCACTCATCTATTAGTTAATTAATGTTTCACAATACCACTACATTGACATTTCCCCCTAATCCCTATATGCACTCATTTAAATCCATCCAAAAAGCCTCCCTTTTCTCTACACTCTTCTCACATAAGGCATAGAAACCACTCCCACCCATTCCATTTCCCACATATTCCACTCCCCTCCCTCCCTCCCATCCCGGCACCTCCCAGATGACGGGTCATCCCAGCATCCTGTCCACTGCCCTGGGTTAGAAGCAGTGTCGCAAGACAGCACATCCACAGCAAGGCTGCTTCATAAATTTGGCGACCCCCCCTCTCCGTCCCCTCATGCAGGAAAGGAGAAGACGGGGAGAAATCCCTTAGGGCTGTGTCAAACTTTTCTCATACATACTTCCTCACCCCCCATCCCCCACACAAATCTTTATAATTTGAAAGGGAAATATAGCACTAAAATTGAAACAGGAGACCTTTTGGTCCATAACTAGGTCAGATGCTAAAAACAGATGGTTAAATGAAGCAAACCAAATAATTGGCAGCCATCATAACCTATTGCTTAGGTGTTTACCCGAATTAATCAACTTTGAGCAACAGTACAGTACACTACATCTGCAGGAAATTTCTTCCATTCATTGACTACATGGTTGGGAAAGGTGTCCCTATCAACTTCCAAAACAAATCTCTCCTGACAGCTTGAGACTCATTTCTCACCTGATTCATATTCAGGTCACCCCCAGATTAGGGGGGTTTTCACCTTCTCTATCAGTTTTGTTTTCACAGTGATCTTGTGGGATCTTTTATGTGCTGAACTTCATAATTTTCTCCAAGAAAATCTAATCAACTACCTATACTGCCATATTCCAGGGTCATCCAATGCATTTTCACATTGGATAACCCTTACTGGATGATAAAAATAACAGCCTCTAGTAGTTAGGACTAAGATTTAACCTAGACATAGGTAGAAATGGTTGTGCCGACCACACTGTCATTGAATAGCATAAATGTCCAGCAAAGAGATTTGAATATGATACAGCTCTAGATATTAAAATTCACTTGGATAAACACTGAAGGTGGTTGATATGCATAATTGTGACTCGCATGAGGAACAGCAATCTTGGAATACATACATATACCAAAGGCTTTTTTCCCCCTTATAAGGGAGGTAGCAAAAAAACAAAGGCATAAAAACCACTCCCACCCATTCCATCCCTATCATACTCCACTCCCCTCCACCCTCTTATCTTGGCACTTCCTGGATGATGGGTCATCCCTGCATCTTGCCCACTGCCCTGGGTCAGAAGTAATGGAGGGAAAGAATACTGCCATCAAGCCTTCCCACTTGAATCGTAAGAGGCGATAAAAACAAAAAAATCCTGGAATACCTCTATTTAATTTCTACCATTTACACCCTTTCAAGATGCCAGAACCAAATCTTCCTACATTTCCCACTTGAACATTTGCGCAATACTTCCCTATCATAAATTCCATCTGATCTCCTTTCAGTTACCCTCTTGCCTTCTACAAGGGGAATCAAAATGCCTGATGCTATGTAGTGACATTATCTCGGATGTTAAGTGACAACCTTCTAACCATACTTATATTGTAACCTCTCTACACCAAATAACCCAGTCTTTTACTTTCAAGCAAATGCTTCCACTGGTCTATGCATAATTGTGACTCGCATGAGGAACAGCAATCTTGGAATACATACATATACCAATGGCTTTTTTCCCTTATGAGGGAGGTAGCAAAAAAACAAAGGCATAAAAACCCCGTTTTGGCCATGGCATTAATTGGGGAGATGGGACTGCTCGGACAGTGTGTCTAGGGAACAACAACAACAACAACTGGTCTACCTAAATGCACACCTAACCCACCTCAACATCAAATGGTCTAATACAAGACCATATTGCAAGATTCCCACATCTTACTTCCTTCACAAGTGTTCCCACCTTAAAATATACACGCCAAAGGCTTACTTCCCCCTTACACAGGAGGTAGCCAAAACACAAAGGCATAGAAACCACTCCCACCCATTCCATCCCCCCTATATATTCCACTCCCCTCCCTCCCCATTATCTTGGCACTTCCTGGATGACGGGTCATCCCTGCATCTTGGCCACTGAACTGGGTCAAAAGCAGTGCTGCAAGACACAGCACATCCACATTAATTCAGTGATCCCGCCCCCTGTCCTCTCCATCCACTCATGCAGAAAAGGAGAAGACGGGCGGAGTCAATTTATTTCTCATACATACTCCCTTACCACCCATTCCTCCTCATGCATCATCTATACACAACCATTCTCCATTCACCCCCATCTTCTGTCCCCTCCCATCCTTCAACATACAGGTAGTCATCGACTTACGACCGAGTTCGGTTCCGACAGACAGGTCGTAAGTCGATCTGGACGCAAGTCAGTCTTTATATATACATACATACATATACCAAGGCTTTTTCCCCCTTACAAGGGAGGTAGCCAAAAAGGGAAAGGCATAAAAACACTCCCACCCATTTCATCCCTAAATACACTCCACACCCCTCCCACCCTCCCTCTCATCTGAGCACCTCCTGGATGACGGGTCATCCCTGCACCCTGCCCACCGCCCAGAAGCAGTGTCGCAAGACACAGCACATCCACAGCAAGGCCGCTTCATTTAATCGGCGACCCCCCCCTCTCCGTCCCCCCTTGCAGAGAAGGAGAGGACGGGGAGAAATCCCTTCGGGCTGTGTCAAAATTTACTCACACATACTACCCCACCCCCGCCCATTCCCCCTCATGCCTCACATCATCAATCATATACAACCATTCTCCACTCACCTCTGTCTTCCGTCCTCTCCCTTCCTTCCTCAACAGACATTCCCCTCTTCCCCAAAGCCCCCTTCACCCCATCCATCCACCTCATCCTAGGACGTCCCCTCATGTTCACTCCCTCCACATCTGCCTTCCATACCTCTTTTACTAGTCTTTCTTCACTCATTCTTTCCATGTGTCCAAACCATCCTAATACTCTTTCATCAACCCTATCTCCCAAATCCTTTTTCACCCGTTCTCCTCCTCACCTCCTCATTTCTCACTCTATCCAGCCTAGTAACCCCCACCATACTTCTCAGACACCTCATCTCAAACACATTCAAACTCCTTCTCTCTTCCTCTCTTATGTTCCACGTTTCTGCCCCATACAGTGCTGTTGGCACAATCACTCCTTCATACAGTCTCCTCTTCGCATCCATTCCCAAATGTCTATTCCTCATTACACTCTTTAATCCACCAAGGCATTTACTCGCTTCTCTCAATCTACATTCTACCTCCACCTTCACTCCACCTTTTCCTGCTACACTTGCACCCAAGTATCTAAAACTATCCACTTCCTCCAGTCGCTCTCCCTTAATGTTCACTTCCAGTCTACTGCCACTTTCACCCCTTGTACATCTCATCACCTTACTTTTACCCACATTTATCTTTAGCTTTCTTCTATCACATACTCTCCCAAACTCTGCCACCAGCTTCCTCAATCCCTCCTCTGACCCCGCCACAAGCGCAGTGTCGTCCGCAAACAACAGCTGGCTCACCTCCCACTTTTCTCCATTTTCTTTAACCATCTCCAATCCCTGACCCACTACCCTAGCATTCACCTCTCGCACTACCCCATCCATGTATAAGTTGAACAGCCAGGGCGACATAACGCATCCTTGACGAAGTCCCACCTTTACTTCAAACCACTCGCTCTCTCCATTTCTAATCCTGACACAAGCTCTACTACTCTCATAAAAACTCTTGACAGCTCCCAAAAGCTTTCCTCCTATCCCATAAATCTGCATAACCTCCCACAGTGCCTTTCTGTCTACCCTATCATAAGCCTTTTCCAGATCCATAAAAGCCCAAAAAACATCCTTCCCCTTTCCTATAGCTTTCTCACATATCTGTCTTACCACAAAGATCTGATCTACACAACCTCTACCTGTCCTAAATCCACACTGTTCCTCACCAATTACTCCTTCTGTTCCTATCCTAATCCTCTCAATTAAGATCCTCCCATAAGCCTTCCCTACTACACTTAACAGGCTAATCCCTCTGAAACTACTACATTCACACTTGTCCCCTTTTCCCTTGTAAAGAGGAACTATACAGGCACTTCTCCAGTCCTCCGGTACTCTACCCTCTCTCCAGCAAACATTAAATAACCTCACCAACCAGTCCACCATCACTGAACCTCCCTTTTTCAGACATTCTGCATGGCATCCATCCAGACCAGGTGCCTTACTTGCTTTCATCATCTTTACAACTGCCTTCACCTCATCCTTCCTTATTTCTCCTCCATTCTCCTCACTCATCACTCTCATTTTCTTCGCATTTCCCACTGCAGCTATCTTTCTTTCATTATCCTCCTTCACATTTAGCAACTCCCTAAAATATTCTGCCCATCTTCCCCCTACTGCCATCTCTTCCATTATCATCTCTCCATCTGTACCTTTTACCTTTTCTTCCCTACTTGATTCGCTTCCTCCTCCTCTCTTAATTTCTTTATATATATATATATATACAGTATATATTACCTTTAAATATTTTTGTTACTATATATATATATATATATATACAGTATATATTACCTTTAAATATTTTTGTTACTGTATATATATATATATTTTATATTATAGTTAGCATATTGAAATAATCTTAGCATCTTTGAACTATGTTGTACAGTATTTTTTAACCTTTTTGTAGTTTTATCTGATTTTCTTTGGGAAACGTAGCCTAGGCCTAAGCATACTGAATAAAATCCTATCATCTTTAACCTAATATTATTTTACCATCAGACTTTCATTAACTTTTTTATAAATTTCATTAGGAAACATAGCCAAGGCCTATGCATACTGAATAAAGTCCTGTCATCTTTGACCTACTAACACTTTTTGTTGATTACATTAAAATCATTGTAAGGCAAAATTAGGAATTTTTTTTTTATTTAAAAACACATTCATTTCGTTTACGCACTGTACCGAAAATATTGTTAACAACAGACTAGGCATAAACAAAGTTTATTGTTACATTCGCAAAACATAAAATGCTGAACCGAATATATTGTTATCGATAACAGACTAGGCATAAGAAAATTTTACTGTTACATTTTATTAATTGCAAAACATAAAAATAAAAAATGCAAGGCAAAATTAAGATTTTTTTTTTTATTTCAAAACACATTCTTTTCGCTTACATACTGTGCCGAACATATTGTTATCGACAACAAACTAGCCTAGGCATAAAAAAAAAAGTTTTATTGTTACATTTTGTTAATTGCAAAACATATAGAAATACAAAATGCAATGCAAAATTAGGAAACATTTTACTTCAAAGAAAAAAATTGAAAGAATATTTAGCTGGCTGGGATACTGACAGTGTTGGCAGCCTGCCAAAACTATCGTACTCGCGTCTCACGGCATGCGGAGTAATTGTTCTGCGCTGCCAGGCATATTGCAGTTCTATTACTCTATTAAATGTTAAATATTATTGCACTATCTCGTGGTCGTAAAGTCGATCAGTCGTAAATCACATAGGTCGTAAGTCGACGACTACCTGTACATTCCTGTTTCCCAATACCCTTTTACCCTATCCATCCATCTCGTCCTGGGCCCCCCCCTCATATTCACTCCTTCCACTCCTCTTAACTAATCTTTCTTCACTCATTCTTTCCATGTGTCCAAACCATCCCAATACTCTTTCATCAACCCTATCTCCCAACTCCCTTTCCATCCCTGTTCTCCTCACCTCATTTCTCACTCTATCTAGACTAGTAACCCCTATCATACTTCTCAGGCATTTCATCTCAAACACATTCAAACTCCTTTTCTCTTTCTTATGTTCCATGTTTCTGCCCTGTAAAGTGCTGTCAGCACAAGCACTCCTTCATACAATTTCCTCTTAGCATCCATTCCCAAATGTCTATTTCTCATCACTTTTTAATACCACAAGGTATTTACTCACTTCTCTCAATCTACATTCTACCTCCAACCCCACTCCTACCACATTCACACCTAAGTATTTAAAACTATCCACTTCCTCTAGTCTCTCTCCCTTAATACTCACCTCCAGTCTGCTGCCACTTTCTCCCCTTGTACATCTCATCACCTTTTACCAATATTTATCTTCAACTTCCTTCTTTCGCACTAACTTCCTCAACCCCTCCTCTGATCCTGTTACAAGTGCAGTGTTGTCAGCAAACAACAACTGGCTTATCTCCATTTTCTTTAACCATCTCCAATCCCTGAGCCACTACCCTTGCATTCACCTCTCGCACCACCCTATCCATATATAAATTCAACAGCCAGGGCGACATGGCACATCCCTGACAAAGTCCCACCTTTACCTCAAACCACTCACTCTCTCCATTTCTAATCCTAACACAAGCTCTACTACTTTTATAAGAACTCTTGAGGGCTCTCAACAGATTTCCTCCTACCCCATATATTTGCAATAACTCCCACAGTGCCTTCCTGTCTACCCTGTCATAAGCCTTTTTCAGATCCATAAAAGCCCAAAAAGCATCCTTACCTTTTCCTATAGCTTTCTCACATATCTGTCTTATCACAAAAACCTGATCTACACAACCACTATCTGTTCTAAACCCACACTGTTACTCACCAATTACTCCCTCTGTTCCTCTCCTAATAAATTCAATATAGGCCCTCCCTACTACACTTAACATGCTGATACCTCTGAAACTACTACACTTACACTTGTCCCCTTTTCCCTTGTAAAGTGGAACTATACAGGCACTCCTCCAGTATTCTACCCTCTCTTAAACAAACATTAAATAACCTCACCAGCCAGTCCACCATCACTATACCTCCTTTAAGACATTCTGCATGACATCCATCCAACCCAGGTGCCTTACCTGCTCTCATCTGAACTGCCTTTACTTCATCTTTCCTTATACATATATATATCTCTCGTGACATAATGACAGGTGCATGAATGGTAAGAATGGAAAGACACGATTGGGAACAAGAGACTTTATTCCTGACCAGTTTTGCCTTTGAGGCTTCTTCTGAGGTAATATTTACAGAGAATGAAATCATTGGTATTTGTAGGGCAGTTGCTGAACAACAGAACAGGAGATATCAAGATTGCAAAATATGCCACGAGACAACTGCTCACACAAACAAATATATCCACCTGCCTCCACATGACCGCCAAGCCAAGCAACATATGGAATCCCACCCCACATCCCTTATAAACCACAGCAACTGCCCTACAAATACCAATGATTTCATTCTCTGTAAATATTACCTCTGAAGAAGCCTCAAAGGCAAAACCGGTCAGGAAGTCTCGTTCCCAATTGTGTCTTTCCATTCTTATCATTCGTATATATATATATATAAAATACAAATACCTACTACAGCTACAATCTGCACTACAAAATCATTTTTTTTTTTTTTAAACCAAACCCCATCCTACAGCCCCACAGAAAAATCCCTCCTAGAATAGAAAGAGCTACTAGCACACTTGTATTCAGATCACTATCCAGCACCAAGACAATACCAGCAGAGTAGGCTTGGTATCATACACAAAATGCACATTATGCAGCCATCACACACCAAACATCTTACACTACCTGGGAGCTGTAGGTCCTCTGTAAAATCCCTGTTTTTGTAGTACTCTCATTTGTTTCCACATCACACAAGGATTGCAATCTCCCTGAGCAGTGAATATGGTACCTGCAAAATGGACACCAAAGCTGCCAGTTTTCAAAAACCCATCAATAACCTTCTACATTCCTTAATTTTTTTTAACTTTGCTAACCAGCTACAGTTTTCAACATGTAAACAGTCCACACACTAGTACTACAGATAATAGCTTATGAATCTTACCAGATATGTGGAATGGCCAAGACTTGCTAGCCTCTGTGGGTTTTCCAAGAATTCAAGGAGGGAGTCACAAGGTGTGCAAAGATTGTGTGTGGAACAAGGAGGATGGGAGGAAATAGAAGGAAGGGCGAGTAGTGGGGTGAGGAAGCAAAGAAAGTTGTAGAAGAGAAGCAAGTTTGGTTACAAAATAGGACGTGGAAATCATACGAGGTACAAAGAAAAGAGAAGTAAAGCAAAGATAAAGAAGGCAAAGAGGAGAGCAGATGTGAAATGGGGTAGAGTATGACAGAACATTTTGAAAGTAATAAGATTTTATGGAAAAATTAAGAGAGGAAGAGGAGGCACATCAAGTAGAAAAAAGGTGGAGATGAAGAGATGATAATGGAAGAGAAGGCAGTAAGAGGAAGATGGGCAGAGTATTTTAGTGAGTTGCTAAATATGAAGGATGGGGAGGGAAACTTAGTTGCAGTGGGAAGCACTAAGAAAATGAGTGATGAGTGAGGAAAAAAATGGAGGAGAAATAAGGAAAGATAGTGAAGGGTGCAGGGATGGTAGACTGGCTGGTGCGGTTATTTAATGTTTAAGAGAGGGTAGAGTGCCAGAGGACTGGAGGAGTGCCTGTATATGGTTTAACATCACAAACTCCCCCCTATGGAAAGGCTAGGACGATACCCCTTACAGAGGACTTTGTAGCATGGAATTTAATGAACCATGTCCTTGGTTCAACCTGTATAGTTCCATTATACAAGGGAGAAGGGGACAAGTGTGAGAGTAGCAGTTTCAGAGGGATCAGCTTGTTAAGTGTAGTTGGGAAGACTTGTGAGGGTCTTGAGAGGATTAGGTGAGGAACAGAGGGAATTGGTGAGGAACAGTGTGGGTTTAGGACAGGTAGGGGTTGTGTTGATCAGGTTTTTGTGGCAAAAAACTATAGGAAAAATTGAGTATATATTTCAAGCTTTTATGGATTTGGAAAAGGCTTATGACTGGGTAAACAGGAAGGCACTGTGGGAGTTATTGCAGATATATGGGATAGGAGGAAAGCTTTTAGGAGTAATCAAGTTTTTACGATAGTAGAGCGTGTGTTAGGATTAGAAAGGAAGAGTGGTTCGAGGTAAAAGTGGGACTTTGTCAGGGATGTGTTATCTCGCCCTGGCTGTTGAATTTATATACGGATGGGGTGGCATGAGACATAAATGCAAGGGTAATGGGTCAGGGATTAGAGATGGTTAAAGAAAATTGAGAGAAGTGGGAGATACCATATTCTATTGCTTACAAGACACTTTCCTAAAAAAAAAATACCCTGAAAAATACTAGTATGTCTTTCAAGACGAACAATCTATTGTAAGGCTCAAGTGAGCTTGGACACTTGACCAATAGTGACTTGGATTTGTATGTAGAGTCATTACACTATGACAATAGCTACAGTACTATTTAATTCAGCCTTTTATGACAAACTCAGTACTTAGCTGGTGTATTTCGAATACCACAATCCATCCTGGAGCCGAGCCACAAGCTTAATCATGACCTCCGAACTGCACCCTTGGACAATGAAAAATGTATAGTATATTTACTAACCATTTAAGGGGGAAAATGCCTTTGGTATATGTATGTTTGCCATACAAACAAAATTGAACAAGCGATTCTGTAATGTAAACGATACGTGCCATCCCCCGCCACTAAAACAAGAGAAAGACTGCTTCACTGTGTGTACATATTCACCTATAGTATTTTTATTCACATAGTTGTAAATTTGTGGCAAGTGCTCCAGCAAATTTGTATTGAATGCAGAGTCAATAGTCTGGCAGACTCCTTGCTTCTTGTTTTTGTGTTCAGTGGTCAGGTATATGGTGAATGTGTTCTTGATGAGAAGGACTTTTTCTTGGAAATTTCTTTCAATTAAGGCGTGTCTTCCAAGATGCAGTCTTGCAAGCCATAAAATACGGTAAACCAGCTGTTGTTTGCAGACAACAGTGCACTTGTAGCAGGATCAGAGGATGGACCGAGGAATTTAGTGACAGTTTGTGAAGGTGTGCAAAAGGACATTGAAGATAAATGTGTGTAAAGGTAAGAAAGTGGCAGCAGACTGAAAGTGAGTAGGGAGAGAGACTGGAGGAAGTGGATAGTTTTAGATACTTGGGTGTGAATATGGCAGGATAGGGAGGAGTGGGGGAGGTCGAATGTAGGTTGAGAGAAGAGTAAATGCCTTGTATTAAAAAGTGTAACGAGAAGTACTTTTGGGAATGGATGCTACGAGGAGACTGTATGAAGGAGTGATTATGCCAACAACCTACCTTATCAGGGGGAAAAATCCTTTGGTATATGTAGTACTACCCAGTCAATAACTAACTTAATCACCTAGCCAGGGCAGTGGACAGGATGCAGGGATGACCTGTTATCAAGGTGCCAAGAGGGAGGGAGGAGGGTGGAGGGGAGTGGAATATGTAATGAATCCATTGGATGGGAGTGGTTCCTATGTCTTTTTCTTTTTGGCTACCCCCCCTGTAAGGGGGAAAAAGCCTTTGATATATGTATGACCTAGCCACTTATTTTAGTCCCTTCTAATTCTACTAAACACTTCTCGGGCACTTACCAAACAGTATTAGTTATCTATTTTATTCTCGATAACCAAGGTCTTCTTCCCCTTTAGAAGGGAGGCAACGTCAAAATAATGCAGTCCCTCCCATTATCTTCCCACCCATCCTATAGATTAAATCCCAATTGCACTAAAGGACAATAATTACTGGGATAATCAAATACAAAGTGATAAGAGGCATTTTAATTTTAAAATAGTAAAATAAAATCCAGTGATGTCAAACTGCCCAACTTAAATACCATTCGTCATTGAAGAAACCTGAAACAAGAAAAGCTACATTAGACTTTGTAGATTAATCTGAACATGGAACAAATTTCATCAAGCATAATCATTCTATGAGCTAAATGGCCTGGCATGGGTACAAGACATCCTCTCCATCACATATCCTTCCTGCTAAATTATGAAAAGTGCATACAATTTTATGTATAATGAACATTTAAATCCCAAGGCACAGAGTGTATGTGTACTAGTTAAAGTTTATGTCAACTTCATTCACATGTATACATACCCCAATAGCCCCCTTTGTATGGGGGTTGACAGTCACAGCATACACCTATCCCACCCCCATTAAGGCCCACACACACAATCGAGCATTGGCCTGATAGGCACTCACTAAATGCCAATCACTCAGGCAAACTATTGCATTCCCCATGCCTGTACTTCACTCTGATCACCAGACAATACCTGGTGCCTATGGCTTTGCTGCCAACCCCCATGTGTGACTACTGCCAACCACCACCCACGAGTACACACAGCCTTTGCCCAGTAGACGGGCAACACCCGCCAGGCAATGCTTAAATGTGTGTGTATGGGCCTTTGCACCCCTCCCATCTCTGCACCTCATGTATGAAAAGTACATCCCCTGCCACACTGCTCAGTTTAACGTTATCTGTATGCCAAGGGCTTCTGCCCACTGCCTGGGTTGGTAATGTAGCAAAACAGTACCTCTACAGCATGGTCAGACAGCTGGAGCTGGCATGCCCCCACTATTTGTACAACCCCCCCCCCTCTCCACCTACGCACGCACTTTCTTCATCGACTCTATACATTTCAGGGCAAATAACATCCATATCTACCAGTTGAGGCATTACCTCCATGTACTCCAATTTTCTCCAACCTCAATCCCCTACTCATTCTTCCATTCATCACTACATTAATGCCCTTCACTTTTCTCAGCACAGTTGACAATCTACATCTTTGCATTCTGTTTAATTGGTACTACACAAACCATTTATTGAATTAAAGTACCACCTTAAAAAGTAAGACTAGAATTATAATCAACCACAGAAACACATGTGTAAAGAGACTAGAATGACCATCTATAGCACACCCACCCATCAATTTGTTACTCTTTCTATCCCTCGTATTTTTTGCTCAACCCTATCTGCCAGCTCTTACCATCTTGACACCACACTTCCATATTTCTTAAAACACATTCAAGCTCCTTTCTGCCTCCCTTTAATTCCAAGCGTGTTCAATAGTGTTGTGGGAAAAATCACCTCTTCAGTCTTCCCTGCTTGTCTGTCCCCAAACACCTAAATTTTTTCATTCCCCCACACGTGCTCCCCTTTATAATCAACCTCAGCTCAATCCTCCATTTCCTGTAACATATACACATACAAACATAACTAAGGTCTATTTCCCCTCTTACAAGGGATGTAGACTAAGCCAAAGGCATAATCCACTCCCACCCATTTCATCCCCACATACTTCACTCCCATTCATCATCCCTTGCTTCCTCTTTCCTTGGCTCCTCCTGGATGATGGGTTATCCCTGCATCTTGTCCAATGCCCTGGGTCAGAAGCAATGCAGCACATGCAGAGCAAGGCCACTTCACTTAACTGACAACTCCCCCTCATGCAGAAACAAGATGGGGAGAAGTCCCTTTGGGTTGCATCAAAATATCATTCACACCTCCTCACCCCTATCCCACCCACTCCCTTCTATGCATACACCCTTGAAGACTAATCACCTCCTTCAACCTCTCCTTTATTAAAACTGTTACCCTATTATATTCTATATCAAACTTTGAAATGTTTAATTTCAGTTTTCTTCTCTCACACACCCTCCCACCTATCACCAGCTACCTTGGCCCCTCCTCTGACAAGCAACAAGTGCAATTTCATCCACAAACTGGCTCACCTTCCACTTCCTTTCATTCACTAATCCCACACCCATCACCACATTTACCTCCTGTAACACCCATGTAACATTCACGAAATAAGCACTGAACAACAAAAATCATAACTACCTAAGTTGCTGATCTTTATAGTTTCTCCTCAAGCAAGCCAAGCTTAGGGAAGTACAGTACTGGTTTCTCTTCCCCATTAATGTCAGTATAGTCCAGAATGGCAATCATTCCATCAGCATTCATTGACTCTCCAAAGAAGAACTGAAGGTCCTTAAAGCTCTTCAGGATCTCTGTCAAGGGCTTCTGGATTTGTGGAAGTTGTTTAGCAGCTTCTGGGTTGCTCTCCTCGAGCATTTCCTTCAACCTGAAAATAAGTGTACACGAATCAACCAGTTCTAAATTGGGTCTAAAACTAGACTAAGAATTTCATCACAAGAGCACAAATTCACTGTAGCAGAACCATTTGGTCAAGTAAGCCTGGAATGACCAATGAGGTACTGCACAAGACCTGGGGCAACAGATTAACCGACATCCCTAACCTTTCCTTCAAACTGTATCAACCACCCACTAAGACTTGAATCCCATAATTTTTAAGGCATCTTCAAGTACTAAATCTTCACAAAGCTGGTATAGACTCCCGTTTGTCACATTTCCCCCAGATTTCTACCCAAATCAGCACTGCCTTTTCTCTAGTTTCTACTATCAGGGAGAAGACAAAAGATAAGGGTGACTGGAGAATGGTTGTGTATGGATGATATGATGCATGGAAGGGAGTGGGTGGGGAATTAGGGAGTACGTGTGAATGATATTTTGACACAGCCTGAAGGGATTTCTCAGTCATCTTTTTCTACACGAGGGGCCAGGGGGGGGGGGGGGGGAGACTTGCCAATTAAATGAAGTGACCTTGCTGTGGATGTGCTGTGTTTTACGATATTGCTTCTGATCCAGGTCAGTGGACAAGATGCAGGTATGACCATTCATCCAGGAGGGGGTGAATGGAATGGGTGGTAGTAGATCCCTTGCCTTTGTTTTTGGCTACCTCCCTTATATGGGGAAAAATGCCATTGGTATATGCATGTATCCACTACCCGAGACCAGTGTTGTTGTTCCCTAGACAGTTTGTTCAAACTGTCCCATTTCCTGGAGAAACTCCGCAGCAGGATTAAGTTTTTTTCCACAAATCCTTTACAGTGTACATCATGTTGTTGGCATGCATGATTGTGTACAATGCAGTCTTACATAACATGTATGGTATGGGGTGAAGTTTTGCAACCTGGAAAGATCTGCAATGCAGATGCAGCCTCTTCTGGTAGCTTAGAAGGTAGTGGCCACCCTGCAGTCTGGCCAGATGGACTCAGAGGGATGGATATTAAGGGGACATTGACACTGCTCAAAATCATGGCTACTCTGTCAAAAGCTAGTTTGGCAACACTGTTACCAGCTGTAACAACATTCAGTTATGATGCATGTCCATTCTCTAATGGTGGAAACAAACACATTGAACTGGTAAGCAGGACCAAGTATATACACAACTCAATATCAAGACAGCAAAACAAATTCTGGATGAAAGGAAGTGTTGTGTCACCAATGTTGTGTCCTGTAGCCAACATTGAAGAAACTAAAGAGTGCTTCACAAAATTCTCATCTGATATCTGGCAAATTGAACTTATGGCCAATAACTGTCAATACATGTCTTTAACCCATTTCCATACGGTGCCGCATACGTAGGCGGCATGAGGAGCAAGTGGATACGCGAGGCTGCCATATCGGCGTCTTGATTATATTTATTGTAGTTGCCCCTGCATAATGACATACTCTATAAACGGTCTTCATCACATTTTATATGGTTATCAAAATTCACG
>NC_134817.1:34000671-34073171 GCF_046742065.1 Oratosquilla oratoria | reverse complement strand
GAAGCCAATATTCAGTATTAAGAGTACACAGTACTACTGTGTAAATGAAGACAAGATCACAATATTGCTACCATTTAGTGAATAGTACATGTTCATTCTGTATAGCCATTATCAGTGCTATGGCAGTATACTAATAACTCCAAACCAAATCTGGGCAAGACATACCCTATAAATTAGCCTCAGAAAACTCGTGATATTACCACTATAATTAAACCTAATGTCATTGCAATTTATAATTTCCTACATGCTAGCTAGGTCAATATGAAAATGGAATTCCTGATATTTGAGCTGAAGTAGTTCTCATTGGACGCAAAAAGTTGCTACGAGTATGATGCAATTTGAATTATCCATCTAGCTGTCCTAGTTCTCGAGATATTGCATTTTGAATGGAATTAAATCGGGCCTATTTTGTCCGAGGAAATCGGGCCGAAACGTGCGGTCTGACTAATCGCCGATCAAACGTAAACAATGACAGTTTTTACTGACAGGCACAATTTTATATAAAAAATTAGCATATGGTTGCATTATTTGACCTATTTTCTTTAAGATGTGTGATTTCCATGTAATTTGATCATAGAATTACGTTTTTATCCTCTGCAAAATTACCCACCACAGCTACGAATACCGTCAAAATTACATGAAAATCACACATTTTAAAGAAAATAGTTTGAATAATTCAACTATATGCAAGCTATTACACTAATAACCCAATAGTAACAAACTTAATAGTGTAGTTTGATCCATACCACCAGTGATCATAGATAGCGGGCAGGACGAATCGTAGCTGTGGTTCGTAATATTACGGAGGATGAAAACGTAACTTATCTTTGATCAAATTACATGAAAATCACACATTTTAAAGGAAATATTTCAAATAATTCAACCATAAGTCTATTACACTAATAACATAATAGTAAGAAACTTTATAGAGTGAAGTGTGGTCCATACCACCAGTGATAGATAAGATGGCGAGATGGATGTTGATGTTATCCGATAATCCGACCCGATAGAAAAACACTAATTAAAACCATCGATTTCTCAACTCTACCATAACACGCTGCCTTTATTTTGGTATTAGAATAATCCGCGATACTAGTAGTTTTGGTTCATTATGGTCAGTTGCCCGCACGATAAATTTGTTAGCTCATTTTTTACTTTGAAACATATACCAATTTTCGATCTACTGCTGTTTATCTTATGTTTTTATTGACCGACATGTAACTGATGATGTGAATGTTTGAAATTTACTATGATCATAGTAAATACACTCGCACAACATTTTTATTAATTAAATTTCCCGCGGTATGTAAATTTGGCCGTTTGAATGGCGTGCGCATAAAATGACGCGCTATTGTGCTCGTCATCGACGGTGGCGCCTCTGGTGGTGTTTGACCTACCTACATGCAAAGCATGCAACTAATTCAGATTGATAATCTATCTGCCATCATCAATTTTTTTTAAACACTTTTGTTACACATTGCCTCTACTTAATTCTTCCATAAAATTACGAACCGCACCTTCTCTACTGGTATATCAAGCACCACCATTCTGCCCCCATATCAATTACTCACTGGTGAATTATTATTTCTCAATAGTTACAATTTTCAAAAAACTTTTTTTCTATTAAAAGAAAATAAACAAAAAATAAAAATACAGAAGTAAATAAATTATCACTAAGAAAAACTACATCTTGTTACACACACAAGTGTGTTGGATCAGTTGGGGTGCATGCCTTGTCAGTGCATGCCTTGTCAGAGTACTTCCCTACTAGTGGGGAGACTGGTGGGGAGGCATCATTTTGGTATTCAGATGGGAAATGGAAATACCACTTCAGTTCACCAAAGGCCATCAAACACTGGTGAAGTGTAAACCTAATTGGACACGGAGCAAGCTTAATTTACGTCGTCTTGTGAACATTTCATTTACAAAAACGCTTGCAATGATTTCACTAGGGTATGAAATTTTTCTCCATTCGAATTTGAGTTCATTTTCCGATGGAAACTGCCACACAACTGACCCAGTGTGCAAGATACCAACTATTCAATGCAACTGTTGCAATGCTGGCACCCAAATATACTAACAGAAGGGGAAGTAAAATAGCCTACAGGTTGCACAGCGTCACTAATAAAAATTAGTTTCTGGTTTTGTGGTAACTTAGCTATACATGAAACTGTTCAATCTACAAAAGATCACAATGCAATTAAGAATAAAAAAAAAAAAAAATGCCCACATTGAATCTAATAGAAATTTTCGTATAATAATACCACTATACTAAGTCAAAAACCCTAGTTAATCCTTACTCTCAAATCAACCCAGGGATTCTCACATCGACCTAGGTTTCTATTAACACTACGTACTTTTGATATACATAAACATCTTGTACCCATTTGAATAGCATGTTAATGTAATGTTTACAAAATGTTTAAAAATCACCTTGGCCATGCAACAACCAATATGCTACCACGCCCAAACCACCTATCAGATACTCACCCTTTGCCCTACTTTCGAGAGCCACAGGTCTAAGTATTCGTCACAAAGAGAAAGCATTAACCTGTCATAAGCATGTTGCAACAACCACACTGGATAAATTGTATACATATGGCATATGCTATCATATCGCCCCTTTTGTTACCTATATCCCATCCGCTTTGGTCTTTTAAAATGAAATTATACCATACCTCTTCTTGCAACGGTATCTACAAAACCTACCTGGCCTCACCCTTTCTTTGTACAATTTTATTCGTATTCTGTGAATCAGAATATATTCAAACTTTACACCCAATTCTGAACCATTCATTGTATCTATTCTATAGTATCTAAATGCACCCATACCTCACCGGTTCTTTAATGTATTCACAGAATGTCTTCTTAATTAATAGCTGGAACATTCTCCCTTGTCCTTTCCCGTTTCTATTCCAGGGAGTTTTACTAACAGGTCAGAAAATTTAAAGGTCTGACAATCAGCTGTCACCTCTAATATTTCACTTTACCATTACACGAAAACTATGGCTCAATAAGTCTCACAAATAGATTTAATATGATCTCCGATCATTGGACTTCAACTTACCACTTATTATATCCTTGAAGACCTTCATGGTGAATAGATGATAGCCGATTGAGGTGAAGCACTGATGGACGACACTTCACCCTCACAGGGTAATTTGGAAGGAACAGTAGATTCAGAGTGGAGAGAAAATAGGAAATATCAGATACGGTGAGTTGAAAATTGAGAATACAATACGGATAATTATTTGCTATTTAGTTAGTTACCTAAAAATCACATATCACAATTAAAATATAATTATTTTAATGATATATTTTGTTTATTTATTTTGTCAAATTTAAACTATATGTTTTATTGAATAAAAATATAAGACATTTTATCCGTGTTTTAGTAGTATTGCTACCTTCACCGTATGTGATCCTACGTCGAAAATCATAACAAACAAATGAGCAACGTACGAAATTTAACAATGGAAAGAGGAAAAATAATTTCTTGGATAAAGAGACAAAATATATAATAATATTGAAAATTTTACTGAAGATATATTTATTCTATATAATATTCGCCACATATATAATGAAATACCCTTGCCTGTGTGTCAAAGAAATATTCTGGGACACCAGTGAGTCCAAATAGGGTAAATAACGTCACTTTATAAAATGAGTTTATGTGACACCAACCACAACAATACAAATTTCCATAAACTCTTCATTCTATTACCATCGTAACATAATTGTTTAATTTATGTGTTATAGTGTTTGTGTTAGTAAGTCTTATGTTGACATTCAAATTCAACATTCTAAATAACTTATCGCCGGAATACATATAATACCGTAAAACTATTTTTTCTAACCTAAATAATTATCTCGTACTGAAATGGAATATAATATGGCATGCAGATATACAATAAAATAGGAGTGGGAGGTCGATCAATGCCTGATTCAAAGGTGGAAGTGACCGATATATAAATAATGTTATTATCATGTTCTTCAGAGACATTGGTAGACGCCTGATCTTTTAGATACACCACTCCAGTACTATAGAATTAATACGGATAAATAGAAGAAGTAGTTTTTAATAACTACATCCAGCAGAATAGTGGAAAATTCAAATGGTGAGTGAGTAAACGTTGAGCAGCGTTTACCGTTGAGTGGGTGTGACGGGTCATACGTTTTTTATTGATTTTTTACTTTCCAATCGTATATACAAATATGAAAATACACGACATAAAAATCAAGGATGGCACAAAAAGCACGACACTTATTTCCATAGTAGTCGTCCTATAAACAAAAAATCCATATACATTTAAACAATAAATCTTTGACATGTTTCTATAACAGAGAAAGAAATAACTAATGTATATAGCTAAGATCATAATATATTACTACAACCCTGCAAACATGATTTAGTAGGCCAACATTGGCCCTAGGTTGGCGTATATCGGTAACAAATCCAATGTTGGCCCACTAAATCATGTTTGAAGGAAAATAATAATCACTAACGCTGCTGAAGTATTAAACATATAAAATATAGCAATAATAGTGATAACAAAAAGAAAGGAACATTGGTAATATGATACAATAATAATGATATAAAAATAGTACTGATATTGTCAATTATACATAAAGGATATATGTAGAGAAAATGGACATCACAGCAGAAAGACTACAATTTAACTGACTATAAAAAGATACATGTAGAACTACCACGACCTAATAAAAAAAAAATCAATTGAGGCATCTAGCAATGCGACAAAAAAAATGTTAACATTACTGGGTGGAATGTTTAGTTTGGCTAAAAATGAGCCAAAGCGGATTGTCTGGAATACGCCACGATTTGAGTATCCATATAGATGAGTAGCCTACGCCAGAGTATGAAATGTGGTTTCCGACATTATTATGAAAGACTTATTCTATCCTTTTTTTTATACCACCAGTAAAATTTCTTTCCTTGGGGACAGACTGAACAACCTCACTAGCCATTCCACAATAAAAACAATAATTATCTAGCCCAGGTGCCGTAGGCAACTAGATTTCATCTCCCTCATTGCTCTTTACATTGCCTCTTTCTATAGCTCTAGCATTCTCCTCTTCAAAGTCATTTTCCCAGCATCTCAAGCTCCACAATAAAAAACTTCACTAACTCTACATTCAATATATTCTTGAAATATTCCCAATCCCCTTACCGTCTTCACCAACAACAGACCATAAATGGGATGTGTTTTTGGGTGTTAGTTTAGACATTAGTCTCGCTAACTATAATAATCAGTGAGATAGAGTGCAGGAGTAGGTCTATGGGTGGACATCCTAGATCCTAGAGTTGCTGTAACGTTTCGGTTGCTCCGCATAAAATGTATTCCATTCTATGAAGATAAATGAATTAATGATTCCTGATTAAAAATTGAATAAACTGGAAGTTGAAACTCAACCAGCATAATTTTCGCCTGTCTGGAGTGTGCATCATCCCTGTTCAAACCTCCTATCTTGTTAGAAAATAAAATTATCTTAAATTCATCACCATCATCACAGCTATTACTATTTCATAGCTTTTTGATTTGGCTTGCCCGCGTCAGTTGCACGTCCTTGGTCGCTTGCACGAGCGACCTTGCGTCATTCGGAACCCACAAATGGCGGCGATGAAAGCTTCATGACGTCACCGAGCGAGAGCGCATCCGCCCAAGTCTCCTACTGGCAAACCCTGCTTGGCGAGAGTTGAGCGCGGAGGGCATTAACCCGCTGACACACTTTGTAGATTTTCTTCTCGCAGAATCTTGGCCATATTATCCACCGGCGAGGGGGACCCTCGGACTGCAAAATTTGAAATGACATATGTTAACTTGCTCACTGAACTCTGGACATCTCAGGACATCACCTTATGTTATATATATATATAATATATATATATTTATATATATATATATATATATATATATATATATATATATATATATATATGTGTGTGTGTGTGTGTGTGTGTGTGTGTGTGTGTGTGTGTGTGTGTGTATTTACCTAGTTGTATTTACCTAGTTGTATTTTACGGGAAGGGGAGCTATGCTCGTGGGGTCCCGTCTTCATATCTCATTTTATCTAAACTGTTTTTAAATTCATGTATTGTTTTTGCACACACCACTTTCTCATCTAACTTGTTCCAACTGTCTATTACTCTGTGAGGAAAGCTGTTCTTTTTCAAATCTCTTCTATAGCTGTCTTTTTTATTTTCTTTCCGTGTCCTCTTGTATTTCTGTCATCCCATTTTATCAGATTCTCTCTATCAGTAATTTCTATGCCTTTCATGATTCTGTAAATAGCTATCAAATCTCCTCTCTCTCTTCTTTGCTCTAGTGTCTGTAGTTCAAGTTTTTCTAGTCTCTCTTCATATGATAGTTTTGAGAGTGTTGGTGCCAATTTTGTAATTGCTCTTTGTATTCTTTCAAGTTTTTTTTATACATTTTTTTGTACTTGGTGACCATATCGTTGCTGCATATTCCAATCTTGGTCTTATCAGGGTGATTAGGATTTTCTTCACCATTTCTTCATCCAGGTATGTAAATGCAACTTTGATTGTTCTTATTAAATTATAAGTTTCTCCAAAATTCTTATTTATATGTTTCTCAGGTGACATATTATTCATAACAATGACTCCCAGGTCCTTCTCATTTTCTACTTTTTTTATTCCTTCTTCTCCCAATTTATATGCTCCTGTTATTCTGTTTTTGCTTTTTCCAAATTCCATTATACTACACTTTTTTGTATTGAACTCCATCTCCCACTTCCTACTCCATTCTTGTACTTTATTTAGATCTCTCTGTAGTGATTCACAATCTTCTTCAGTTTTCACTCTTTTCAGTGGTTTGGATCATCTGCAAAGAAGCTCATATAGCTTTCAATTCCTTCATCCATATCATTAATATATATAGCAAACATTATTGGGGCCAGAACTGTTCCCTGCGGAACACCGCTTATTACTTCATCCCATTTTGAGTGCTGGTTTCTTATCACTACTCTCATTTTTCTTTCTTGCAAAAAGTCCTCCATCCAATTTAGTAGTTTGCCCTGTATTCCTCCTTCAGTTTCTAATTTCTTAAGCAACTTCTTATGTGGTACTTTGTCAAAAGCTTTCTTTAGATCTAAAAATGCACAGTCCACCCATCCATCTCTTTCTTGTATTATATCTATTAGCCTTGAATAGAAACATATTAAATTGGTGACGCATGATCGTCCTTGTCTGAATCCAAATTGCCTTGGATTTAACACTTTGTTTTTTCCTAAATATTTTACCCATCTACTTTTGATAATTCTTTCACAAATTTTTGCTATTGTACTTGTTAGAGAGACTGGTCTATAGTTTGTAGGTTCTTCTTTATTTCCTCCTTTATATATAGGTACTATATTTGCTTTTTTCCAATCTTCTGGAACTTTTCCTTCTTTCAAGGAACTATTTAGTATGCTATGTATTTTGTCTGCCAGTTCATTCCTGCATTCTTTCAGTATCCAGTTTGCTATTTCATCTGGTCCATGAGATTTTCTGACATCAAGATTACTCAAGTGTGTTAATATTTCATTCTTTGTTACTTCTATTTCTTCCATAGGGGGGACTTTCTCTTTCCATTCGTTCTCTTCAGGTTGCATGTTCTCCCTTGTAAACACTGATTTAAAATGTTTGTTCATAATTTCCGCCATTTCCATTTCCTCAGTGTATTCAACTCCCTCCTGTCTTAATTTCTCCAAGTCTTGTTTGTTTTTCAGTTTATTGTTTACAAATCTGTAGAATAGTTTTGGTTTATCTTTACACTTTTCTATGATATCTTTTTCATATTTTCTCTTTTCCTCTCTGCACATTTGTACATATTCATTTCTATAACAGGTATATATTTTCCATTTTTCAGGTCTTCTGTCTTTTTTCCATCTGGTCCAGGCTTTGTCTCTTTTGTCTTTTAACTCCCTACAGCTTTTGTTGTACCAGCATTTTACATATTCTTTTTCTTGTTTTTGTCTTGGGACATACTTTTCCACTCCTTTTTTGTAAATTTTTGTCAAAATATTCCATTTCTCTTCTATTGTTGTTTCTTCTTTGTATATTTCTTCCCAGTTTTCCTTTTGAAAGAATTCTCTTATTTTATCAAAGTTTGTTTTTTCATACATCATTCTTCCTTTTCTATATTGTTCATTTCTTTTCATATATTTTTCTTCATTAAGTTCCAGTTCAATCAATATGTGGTCACTTTTACTTATTGGTGTTTTATATTCAATTTTGTCCACTATTCTAGGTTCGGATGTAATTACTAGGTCTAGTCTCGATGGCTCTTCTTCATTTCTATACCTAGTGTTCTCCTGTATCCATTGTGTCATTGTATGGTCAGTAACCATCTCAAGTAGAGCATTTCCCCATGAACCGTCTCCACCCTTTACAGTCATTTCTTCCCAGCAGATTTCTTTGCAATTAAAGTCGCCCATCATAACTATTTTTCCTCCCTCTTCCATTATCTTGTGTAATGTTATCTTTGTGTCCTCTAACATACTTTTATGTTCACTCTCTTCCCATGAGGCTGTTTTCGGGGGCACATAATTTATCACAAACTTTCTGCTCTTCTTATCTCTGTCTTCTACTTCCATCATTATCATCTCTACTGTATTCTTTCCATATGTGACACACTTCACGTTTATATCCTTCTTAGTCAGGAACATAACTCCACCTCCTTCCTTTTTCACTCTGTTTCTAATCCAATAATTATATGCATCATGTCCTACACTGTTGGGTGGTAGTGGACCTTTTAATTTTGTTTCTACAATTCCCATTATGTCTGGTTCTTTTTCTTTCAAATAATCATTCAGCTCATTCAATCATGTTATTAATCCATCTATATTTGTGTAAGACACTCTTAGTTTTCTGCCACTTCCATTGTGTTCTCTGTTTCCCTTTTGTTTTTCTCTTGTATGTCGACTTTCTTTAGTTTTATATTCACTACTCTCCAATAGAATATCTCTTTTTCTGACTCCGTTCTTATCTTGTTTTTTTCCTTTGCTTCAAGGCTTTTCTGTTTTTCCTCCTCTATTTACTATTTAATCATTTCCCTTTTTATCCATACCTTTTTATATTGTTCACTTATTGCTAGTTTCCCTGTTTTGGATAAGATATTCTCAGCCGTAGTTTGTGACCTGAATTTAATCTTAATTGGTCTGGTCTTGTCTGTACTATATTTCCCGAGCCTGAATTTTTCTTCGATTTGTTTCATTATTTCTGGTTCATCTTCCTGAACTAATTCTAGTAAATTTCTTACTTTTTCATTTTCCTCTTTGATTCTTGTGGTTCTATCTGGGTTATGTTTCTCTTCCATTCCTAATATAATTATACATTTCTTTCTGTCTGCTAAGTCTCTTACTATATTCTCCTTCTGTCTCATCACTTTAATAACTGAGTTTTCAGTTTGTTCATTCATTTGCTGTCTGATTATGTCAGTGAATGCAACTTTGCTATTTTCTTGAATTTTTTTTCCAACCCTCCTTGTTCTCCTTATTATTCTCCTTTAAGACTTTATTCTCATCTTTTACTTCTTTTAACTGTTTTTTTAATTCTTCAATTTCCTTAGTTAAGTTTTTGTTCGCCTTCTCTAGTTCTTCCAATTTTTCAACTCTCCGTATGTGTGTGTGTGTGTGTGTGTATAAACACTATCAACCTCTACACAACATAATCTGATTTAGGGAGGCGAAATATATTTTTTTTTCAATATATGTATAAAGACTATACATATATTAAATTAATGAAAAATAAAGTATGTTAATGGAATAATGAGATTGGTCTAGTTATTGTCATCAATCACCTGTCCATCACTGCTAATTTCTCATCTAATCTGAGAATGGTATGTAATATACCAAATTAAGTGCATTCCATTCTAATTCTTTATGAGTTACATATACCACACTTGTAATGACATTAACTTTTCGCAGGTGTAATGACGTCATATCGGCAGATGTTGAACTAACACCGACACGTGATAAAAAGTGACAAGCAATCACGTTTTATTTTATCCGCTCCAGCAGAGACAAATTAACATATTCTAAAACTCCATAAAATATTCAATCAATGAAATGTACGACAGGAAACAACATATTGCCATAAATGTTTGAAAATATTATTAATTAACAAAATAGGGGATTTGGTGGGCCCAGGGAAACCACAATGACCACATAAGGTCGAGGGAGTAGGAGAAAGTTGGAGACAAAAAAGAAACGACTTTTGAGTAAGAGTTATGTTGTGGAAGAATAGTGGAACTAGGAAACACAGACTTGGCTTGGTAGAGAGCAAGAAAGAGAGAGAGGAGAGCAAGAGTGAAAATGGCTCTCTCTTTTTGTGTTGTACTAGTTCACCAGTGGTGAATCAGAGGTTATCGAATGAGGCGGGAAAACCTCTTACTCCCCTCCTGTCCCCTCCTCACCGCGTCCTCCATCTTCTTTGCCTCCTCCACCCACTCTGCCGCACTTCCTCGTACCTTCAATCCCTTCCGTACCAGATGTCATTTTATCTATTTTGTTATGACTACCGCCAGACCATTTCATTCGTCTCCTTGGTATTAATGTCACACCTCTCGTGCACTGGGTTTGGCATCTTACCTGACTGCCGCCAGGCGATTTTATTCACCTCCGTGACACCTCATAGGTAGTTAAAATGGTAAAGTTTCGGTGCTACTATACGGGTCGCGAAGTGTTCAAGAATGGGTCGCAAGACCTTGTTAGAAAAAATCTTTGTACCATTGTATTTTCATTTCATTGTGTTTTCAATAAAAGAAGACTTTCGAAATTGCTTTTTAATGCTTGGGTCGCCACATCTTCACCAGACCTGGATTTGGGTCGCGGCCAAAAAAAGTTTGGGAACCACTGTACTATAGCGTGAGGTCTAGCGCCATATGTCGCCTAACCAGGTGAAGCCGCGTGATCGCTTTCCTCCGGGACGACTCACCTGTCCAAACATGTGTCCTGCCCAATTATATATATATATATATATATATATATATATATATATATATATATATATATATATATATATATATATATATATATATATATATATATATATTATATATATATATAAACGTGACCTGTCCACGTGAGCTAACCTAACATATTTGTGTCATTCTTAGATGATGTACGAAGTGTGTATCGCTAGAATAAATGTATGGATATATATATGATAACATTTTTATTTTTACATTTCTTCCTTTAATATGAATGTAATTAGAAATCCAATTATCTAAGTCATTCCTACGATATGTACAAAATATGTGTTTATCGCTAAAATAAATGTATGGAAATGGTAGACCGCACGCCATGCACGACCAGTAACTAGGCGATTATCCGCATTTCACAATATTATTGAGAGTTTGGATAAAGTACCGATGAAGCCACGTAACTTTCGTTGGATCCTGTCTCTTACTCTCAAATTACACAGGGGAACACTTTTTCAGTAACTTTGAGTTGCATTGGATATTTTAACGGATTTTGAAAGAGTTTTAGGCGCTGATTTCAAATCTGAAATTAGTTTTTCTCTACAAGCTCTAGTTTGTATGCAATTTGAGGTTAATGAAATTGTACATATGTGAACTTGCGTAAACCATGTATAAGCATTTTAACGTCCATATATATAGATAGCTTCTAATATTTTGATCATTCTTCTTTTGTTTCAGTTCAAACATGGCTTCCAGAATGAGACATCATTGCAGAAACAAGCCTGATGCCTTCTGCTACATATGTGGATGCTACACACTCAATCGTCAGAGACGTAACATATCCTCGTTCGTCAAGCGTGCCTACAAGGCATATTTTGAAGTTCATCTTGGTGATCAAGACAAGCAATGGGCTCCTCATGTTGTGTGCCACAATTGTGAGGAAATGCTTCGAGACTGGACCAAAGGAAAACGCAAAGGTCTGCCTTTTGGAGTTCCAATGATTTGGCGCGAACCCACCAACCATGTAACTGACTGTTATTTCTGCATGGTAAACACAACGGGTGTTGGGAAGAAAAACCGACATAAGATTACGTATCCGAACATTCCCTCAGCTATTCGGCCTGTTCCGCACTCTGAAGAAGTACCTGTTCCAGTTTTCAAAGGCTTGCCTTCATTGGACGATAAAGACATTGGACATGATACAAGCCAGCAAGACAGTTGTGACAGTGAATTGTCAGAAAAGTGTTCACAATCGGAGGACTGTTCTTCAGACACTGAACCTTTCCCCGTCCCTAAGCCTCTTCCCCAGGCTGAACTGAATGATTTAGTGCGGGATTTAGGTCTTTCAAAGAAAGCAGCAGAGCTTTTGGCATCAAGATTACAAGGCAGAAATCTTGTTGATCACTCTGTTAAAGTATCATATTTCAGAAAGCGTGACCAGCTTTTTGTGACCTTCTTTTCAAAAGACAGACAGTTTGTTTACTGCCATGACATCCCAGGGCTTCTCAAAGAACTGGGTGTACCTTACTATAGTCCTGCTGAATGGAGACTCTTTTTAGACAGTTCAAAACGCAGTCTAAAGTGTGTTCTTTTACATAATGGCAATGTTTATGGAGCAGTACCTGTCGGTCACTCAGTGCATTTGCGGGAAGAGTATGATGATATGAGAATGGTCATGGACTTATTAAAGTATCATGAGCACAATTGGATAATTTGTGTAGACTTAAAGATGGTCAACTTTCTTCTTGGACAACAGAAAGGTTTCACCAAGTTTCCATGTTTCCTCTGTATGTGGGACAGCCGAGCACGAGACAGACATTGGGTCCAGAAGGACTGGCCTATTCGTGACACCCTTGAAGCAGGCATGCCAAATATCATACAAGACCCAATTGTAAACAGAGATAAGATCATCTTTCTTCCTCTTCACATCAAATTAGGTTTGATGAAACAATTTGTCAAGGCACTGGAAACCGAAGGTGAATGTTTCCAACACATCATCACAGCTTTACCAGGGTTATCATTTGAGAAGATCAAAGCAGGCGTGTTTGATGGCCCACAGATTCGAACCCTAATTCGTGATGATCAGTTTGTTACTAAGATGACCGCTTTAGAAAGGGCAGCATGTTTATCCTTTGTGGCAGTCGTTCAGAACTTCCTTGGAAACAATCAGGCGGCTAACTACAGTGAACTTGTGAACAGAATGCTCCTCGCTTTTCGTGATCTCGGGTGCAACATGAGCATCAAGCTTCATTTTTTGAACAGCCACCTTGATCAGTTCCCTGACAACCTGGGGGCTGTGAGTGACGAACAAGGAGAACGATTCCACCAAGACCTAAAGATCATGGAAGAACGCTACCAAGGGCGCTGGGACAAAAGTATGATGGCTGACTACTGCTGGAGCATTAAACGAAATTGCCCAGATGAAATGTACAAACGCAAAAGTTACAAACGCAAATTCCTGCCTGAAAAAATACACAAAGAAATTGATAAGCTTCCATCAGCTGTGGTGATGTTCTGAAGGATGCTAATCTAACTTTGGGATAGATGTTCTGTTAATGTTCTGTTTCTTTTGCCTTAATAAATGTACAGAAATGGCTTTCATACTGTTATAAGATTCAAGTGAACAAAAGAATTGTGGCTGATATTGCAATTTCCTATAATAACGAAAATTTAAAAAATAAATAAAAATGTCAAATTGCATAAAATCTGTAGCTTGCAGACAAAACCCGACTTCAGATTTGAAATCAGCACACTCAAGTTGACTATAGAAAAGTCTTTTTTTAAATGCAACAAAATGAGTGTTCCCCAGTGTTATCATACCTACCCAAAAATTCATGTAGTTCCAACTTAGTCTATATCCTTGATTTCCAAATGTTCTACTTAGATTTGAATATGTGTATTTCTCCATCTCGGGCTAAATTGCCCATGTCATCTCTACATTCTGCGTTCGCGCGCGCGCCTAGATACAGTGAGTGAATAAAAGACTGAACTATTGACCTTGTCCGTTCATCATAGGTTTTGTTGGCAGTTAAGGTATCGGAGGACACGTGGTTGAAGACTGATACTCCACTTCCTTTGATGTTAAACGTTTTTTCCTTCGGATTTTCTTTTTCTCTCTCACATTCTCTTGATCAAGCTAGGTAGTCTTTCCACACCTCATCTACGACTTGGAAAGATAGTTTTACATCTTTGTTTCTTTTTCACATAATTCATTTGCACAATAATGCTGAATAATAAATTAATCTTGAACTTAATTTGGGTACGGGTAGAAAAAAAGTAGGCAACTAAGGGCGAGCCTAACGCATGAAATATAGAAATTACACAAATATATATTTCTTTGTATTTGAATTAATGCAATGATGTTCCCGAGAAACAATTCATCCAACGAGAAAATTACTAAATATGTTGTAATATATTAGGTTCGCACATACATACATATACCAAGGCTTTTCACCCCTTACAAGGGAGGTAGTCAATAAGGAAAAGGCATAAAATCATTCCCACCCATTCCATCCCTGAATACACTCCACACCCCTCCACCCTCCCTCTCATCTTAGCACTTCCTGGATGACGGGTCATCCCTGCACCTTGTCCACTGCCTTGGGTCAGAAGCAGTGTCGCAAGACACAGCACATCTACAACAAGGCCGCTTCATTAAATCGGCGACCCATCCCCCCTCTCCGTCCCCCCATGCATAAAGGAGAAGACGGGGAGAAATCCCTTCGGGCTGCGTCAAAATTTGCTCACACATACTACCTCACCCCCCATTCCACCTCATGCATCACAACATCATCCATATACAACCATTCTCCATTCACCCCTGTCTTCTGTCCTCTCCCGTCCTTCCTCAACAGACATTCCCCTCTTCCCCGTAAAAGTGGAATATATGTTTGTAAAATTCTGGTGTACTCTGGGTGTTCTCAAATAGTACAAATCGGGTTTAACATTTTGCAGTTAAAACAAACGTTTCATCAGCCACAACAGCATAAAAGCACAATCTCAACATTGCGATAAGATAAGGATTATCTCGTACCTCTAATGTTGACTTGTTCGTGAGGTTTTGTTTTCTATTATTGGTACCAGGTTGACGTTGTTGGTCGAGAATAGTGATCAACTGCAGTACTGCTACCGACAATATTTTTTTGCCTCATTAAATTACTAAATTGGCAGTCAGTGCTAGAATGACTTCATCAGTGGCAAAACATCTTAGACAAACTTTTTAATATGCCTCTTAGAGTAATTGGTCGATTGTCTGTGTTTTTAACGGCATTTCTACTCTGGTCAGGTCTAGATTCCATACTCGCTAGTAGATGACGTCACGTTTTTGTGTTGTTATCACTTCGGGCAATGTCGGGTATTTTCGGAAGTTTCCGAAGTCCTATGTGACGGAAGACATTCAGAGGCTCAATAAAACGCAATATTAGACTTCAAGCTTCTTTTGTGGAAGAAAATTAAAGTATCAAAACTTTATAACATTTTTTCACGTGGAATGATGAATTATATAATATATAAATATATTACTTTTACTGGGTGGACGTTTTTTACATTAAAAACGTTTGAACTGCTAGGAAAAGACAAGAGACTTGAATTTTTTTTAATATAAAAATGGTCTTATTTTTATTTACAGCAGAACAATATTAAAATACATGTATGTGGAAAATCTCAATATTAAAATACATGTATGTGGAAAATCACTTATTCTTATTTACAGCAGCACAATTAAAATACATGTAGGTGGAAAATATCTACTGGTAAAAACACTTTATTTTTATTTGCAGCACAATTCTCAATCATCCCTACATTGAGGGCAAGTGTAAGTGTCATCTGTGCACATTTCCCTGACATCATGCACAGACAGATTTACACAGTTGTTATGATACCACTGCACTCTATCATCAGTTTTCCAGGACGATAGACATGACACTTACAATATTTGGTGATAGTTTCATACCTCTCATTTTGTGGCAATCTAGCTTTATTGAGTTTTTTATGTGGAAACATGGTGAAATCTCCCTTTTCAAGACATACTACAAGGTGTTCCCTCATTTTACTAACATCAAATGTTACTGACAAAGGATCAATGCCTGCATGGTCGCCGCCATCTTACACAGGAACTGATGACGTATACATCCTTGCATATGATCCCGTGACGTCATCTACTAGCGAGTATGGAATCTAGACCTGACCTTTCTACTCTGGTAAATACATTCTCGCCGCTGACGTACATTCATATACATATTTCAAGTATTGTTCTAGTTAGTAAATATATCTATATTTTGGTTAATTCATTTGTATAGGGTGTTGTGGAGTGGAGGACTGAGGTGTAGATGTTTCATCGCCCAAAATAAGCTGTGGTCTCATTATTGTTTGAGGGAAGAGGTGAGAGTTGGTGATAATATTTTACGGAATGAAGTCCGTCATGGTAACAGCATATCTGATATTATGATTGGAGTTTCTATTGGCAGTTGGGAGTAGGGGGGGGGGGTCCGCCAACGTATCGTAGTTATTCCGTGTACGTGGTCATCTTGGATTGTGCTTGGGCTCGAACGTTTGTGATGCTCATCTGTTCGAGTCTTCAGGATAGATTTTTTTTTCTTGTTTCTTCTTTTCAAATTGGTACAATTAAGAGTGCGAGGATGACGCAGGATGATTTTGAATGCAGGATGTACACAGTGGCGGATCCAGGATAAAAATTTGGGGGGGACTAACCTGAATTCCTTCCTCTGAGTAGTCTGATGTATCAGAAGTCTGAGGTATACTTAACTTAATAATATTTATCAGATTTTTCTGTATTTTAGACGTATATAATAGAATGTATATTCGTTTTATATTGTTACACGCTTGTGGCTTGTGCTAGTCAGTGATAAGGCACTGGCTCGCATTGAGTAGAGAGAAATTATTGCAGGATCCGTGTGTAGTGTTAGTGCACATGGACTCATGGAAGTAATAAAAAATAAAAGTAGCTTTAAAAAACAGAAATACAAACAAAAACGTGTATGAACCTCTGAACCTGTTAATAAAAGTATCTAAATTACATTAATAACACAGCATTGTTCATGGGATCTCACACGAACATCAACCTCCTGTTTTTTTTTTTTTTGCAAATATATTAATTACACTGTCTATTTCAATAATGATTTCATTGTGAACGCCGAGTAGCGCCGAGTAGCGCCAACCCATAGTATTCCTTAGGTAGGTCTTCAGTCGCTTCAGGGTTGAAAATGAACGCTCGGCCTCTACGTTCGAGACTGGGAGCGTGATTAAAACTCGGAGGGGCTTGGCCAGGTTCGGATACATTCGGGTCTGGGCGTAGGCAAGGGCATCTCCAATGGATTCGAACTTCATTGTTGTTGAATACCAGCGCTCTGCTTCCGCCTTCACGAGGCTCAAGGTCTCGATGTCAGCCACATAAACCTTTGCCGCTTCCAGTACAGCAGCAACATCTCCGTCAGCGCTGCTGAGCAGATTCTTGATCTTGAAGCCAACAGGAATAGCATCGTTCCCGAACCGGGTCTGCAGCTCAGTCAATACATGGTCGAGGAATGGGACATATACAGATCTTCGGTAATACTCCTCAGCTGTCTGGAAGGGTAAATTCGCTCGCTGCGTTTGGCGCTTGCAAACTCGAGGTACAGGAATGGTGTCGTGTGATGAATCGATCTCCTGGAGGAGCCCCTCTGCCTTCTTGAAGATGTCCTGGAAGTTGGTCAGTGCACCTTCCCGGGTCTTGATTAGATGCGTCACCACATCACCAATCGTAGCGTGCGCTGAGACTAGATCGACCATAGGGGACTGCAGGGCTCGGCTCGGCTCCACAGTGTGAGCTAGCACAGACTCAGCGACGGCGAGACCAATCAGAAAGCGCGGTGTGTGTGTGTGTGTAATTCGGGAGTGAAGCTCCCACGGGCTTTTGATGTGAGCCCGTTTGGAGGGTGATTTTACATATGAGTGTATGTGGGCCCAACCACACACACTCATACATTCACAAGATGTGCATACGCATGTAAAATACGTATGCACATCTCGGCGATTGCACCCTTTCTGATCTAACGGTGTTTGGTGTTACAAGAGGTGATGCAGTGAATACATGTATATATATATAGATTTACAGGGGGGGCTGACACTCCACCAGCCGACGCAGTTCATAATCGCTTAGGTGGCGGCATAGGCGACGCACAAGACCCTCAGATGTTGTCGGAGGCCCTCTCCTCAGAAAAGCAGTTGCGGGGCAATCCTTGAGGTAATGCTTCAGGGTGGCTTCAGGGTGGCTACAGTGGTGGCATCTTCTTTCTTCAGGTGTTGGGTTACTTTTGATTTGCCTGAAATAACGGTCCTCCAGTCGCAGACGGAAGAGCAGAGTTTCCACTTTTCTAGGTGTGGAGCGAGGAAGTACAAGGGGCTCGTAGTCTGTGACTGCCCTGTACCACCTCGCCCTCTCTGACAGCTCTGCCTCCAGTCTGTGCTGAAGGAACCGTTGTACCTGATTAAGAGCCCTGGTGCGTATGCGCAACTGATTTCTGCTGAGAGGGACGACAACATCGACTTCGGGTCTTTGGCGCGCCGCTTCAGCTGCGGCGTCGGCTAACTCGTTACCTGGGACACCTACGTGGCTTGGCACCCAGTTGAACGTAACACTCCTGCCTTGCTGATGCAGCTTCAGCAGGAGTGCTAGGATGGAGGTCAGTAGGCGTACATTGTCGCTGGGCTGTATCGATTCCAAGCTGCCTAGCAGAGACTGTGAATCCGTCTGGATCACCACAGGACCAGCTCGAGATATTACAACATGCTCTAACGCTCCTTGGACCGCTATGGCCTCAGCTTGGAGAGTGGACGCATGATCAGATACTCTCCTGCCGTAGGTTAAACCATCCGTCACGAAAGCAGCCCCCGCACTACGAGGCCTGTTGGGGTCTACGGAGCCATCCGTATAATAGACCGCCATTCCAGGTTCCGACAGTGCGCGGATGCCTTGTAGGGCCTGCGCTCGTACTCTTTCCTGGTCACATAACTTCTTCTTACTGGGAAGCTTTGCGACAACGAAGGTTGCAGGTATCGACAGCCATGGTGGTAGGGGCTTGAACTCTGGGTGTGGAGAGTCCCTACCCTTGTCAAGGAGAACGCTGGTGAGGTTGAAGGAGTTCAGGAGCCCAGCCGCCTGTGATAGCCAGGTGTCAGAGTGGATAAAAGTACCCACCCGTCCCAGAGCTATCACAAGGCTCTGACTCAGCTCGGTTATCCTGGGGCTCTGGACTATCTTGGCAAGAAAGCGCGGCTCTCGGATTGCTATTAGTAGTAGTCCCGCCGTCGCGTCCGAGTTGCTCTCGTTCTCATTATACTTGTCACCACAATGATTTCGCCAATTGTTTGATAACTATATTTAATGAAGAAATTACTAAATTAACGACTAAAATAACATCAAGAAGAAAGATTCCAATCAAACCTTGGATAACAAATAACTTATTGAAATGCATCAATTTAAAAAATAAACTTTATAAAAAATACATTAAGTGCAACTCTGAACTTAATAAACACAATTTTATCAGATATCGTAATGTTCTCAACTCATCAATTAAATCGGCTCGCAAGCAATACTATCTAAAAAAAACGAAGAAAATTCATCGGTTCCGAAGAAATTCTGGTCAATACTTCTTGAAGTAATTAATAAAAAGAGAAGTAATAATACTCCCAATTTGTTTATTCACAATAACAGGCAGGTTACTGACAACCATGAGATCGCTGACATGTTTAACAACTTTTTCTGTTCAGTTGGTAGTTTATTGGCTGATAAGCTGCCAAATGACCCAGGAAACCCACTTCAATATATAACTCCAGTCTCATCACAATTTAGTCTAATAAAACCATCAACTCACGATATTTTGCGTATTATAAATAATCTTAAAAATAAGTCCAATGGCTATGATTACCCTAATACAAAGATCCTTAATTAAACTTGCTGCTCCCAAAATTATTCATTTACTCATGCATTTAATCACTTTGTGCTTTCAACAGAGTTGCTTTCCTAATGTCCTAAAAATTGCTGTAGTACACCCGATCCATAAAGATGGGCCCACATCAAACGTATCAAATTTTCGTCCGATTTCGATCCTTCCGGTATTGTCTGAAGTACTTGAAACCGTTATTCTTGAGCAATTGGTACTTGAGTACCATGGGATCATTTTCGATAATCAATTTGGATTCCGTGAAAAACCACTCAACATATATGCCTGTTGCTCTCTTACATGAATATATTGCAGCTCGACTATCTAATAGAAAATATGTGCCGCAGTTTTTCTAGACATTAAAAAGGCTTTTGACACAGTTGATCATAGTATTCTATTGATGAAAATGGCTGAGTACGGAATAAGAGACTTTGAACTTCAGATGTTTCAGTCATATTTATCTAATCGTAATCAAGTTGTCTTATTTAACGGTATTAAATCGAGATTAATGGGTACCTCAAGGTAGTATTCTAGGTCCTATTTTGTTTTTTATTTACAGTAACGATATCTATAAAGCCTGTGGTATTCCTGAATGCTTACTGTTTGCAGATGATACTTCTTGATTGATTGCTTCAACTTGATTGCTTCAACAACACAAAACAATCATATAGGTGACAATACAGGTATGTTAAACGGCCAACGAACGTGGTATATCTCCTTTCTATCCCTTTTCAGCACAACTGAGATACAACCCTGGCAACCCTACAACACGCGCAGCACAAAACAGATAAATGGAATTAAACAAATGCCAAACACAGCACAATTCCGCCCAAATACCGCACCCATGCTGTCAGTTTATTTAGCCCCCGGACCTGGTAAAACATCAGAAAGTACTAAAATCGATTAAATGACATCCGTACAATGATTCATGGAAGAACAAATTTGGGGGGGGGGCTTCAGCCACCTGGATCCGCGCCTGGATGTACATTTAGCTCGATTGAGCATGGGGTACCATGCACATGCGCTCCATAGACGGCGACATTGTAGTTTAGGGTGTCTAAAGCGCCTGACAGTTGCAACTATGGCATAGATGTGGGAAGTTCTAAACTTCATATCATAGGTAACCTACGATTAGATAAGTTGTAAGTAGTGGTTATAAGTAACCATGGATGTAGGTGTTTCGACCTTTATACGGTTTATGGTTGTCTTAATCCGATATAATCTTATTTATAAAACCCTTTGGTCGTCTTACCATAATTTCCATTACTTCCTGTGTGGTATTGTGGTTGAATATGAATTACTCCCTGGCTGGGAGAGTCCTTACCCCGATCTCTATATGACCACCTGTATTGCAGCATTGAAAACAACAAAACAAAGAGGAAGCAACAGTTCTTTCAGATTTCCCAAATCCAAAGATATTTTGCTGGATTCCCACCCATTTCTGCAACACCTCTCCATGGATGGAGTGAGGAGGTTTCGACCAAAATCTTGGAACAATCTACTACAGGTATATCTGTACAATGGTAACTGTCCATCACCGTCACAGACGAAACCAAATGGAATCGGAACAATTCCATTATGCAAAATTGAATTTCCGACCTTCACCCAACTCTACCAGCTACCACTCGATTCATACATAAATGAAAAGGAACCTGATTTTGATTACCTAAGATTATCACATGTAGTGATGAAAAAAACATTTTATCACTGCACGCGGAAAACCCCGACAATTCAAACAACTGCACGTTTACCAGATTTACAAGGTACACATACTCCCGCCCCCTCATTTAAGAAATTATATTCTATAAATGACCACTCCTTTCTCAAGCCAAACGAGAAGGAAAACAATCCTCATTTACCACGGTATCATGTTACCAATCCCACTCCATACCTACCTTCAAACCATCACTGCCAGACTCCTCAAATATCACCCAGTAATAGTCTGCTCAATATATCCCTCAGATAACATCACTTCAGAAACAAGCGAATTATGTTACCTAACTACTCCTTTTACCTTCTACTAGATGTCACACTTTTTTTTTTTTTTTTTTTGGAAAGGCACTAATAATTCTCTACCCTTCAAGGTATGTCTTTTTTCTAGCCTAATTTCCATGTGGGGTTAGCAGAGTGGATCCTAAATAGGGCTACTCAGTCATCTAGGCTGCTGATGAGGAGTTCCAGATCATCATCTGATCCCATCATCATGCACTATCGCCAGAGAAGGACTAGGTACAATAAGTTATGATTAGATATATGGAGGAAATTTTTGGCAGTAAATGAAGTCTCTGATCACTACCTCATGCTTAGCATCAATTCCCCTGGGGTCACTGATTCCAGAGTGCTGTGAAGTATGGAGGAGGCATGTCTAGCTTCTTTCCTGTTAATTCAGGAGCGAGGCAAGAGTGTGCCTTTGCTTCAACACTTTTCAACACCTGTATGGACTAGGTATTGGACAGAGTTGTCAATCACTGTCATTGCGGAGCATCTGTTGACAACACCAAGGTCAGGACTGCTCGGACAGACAGTCTAGGGAACGACAACACCACCAAGGTCAGTGACCTTGTTTGCTGATAATGCTGTTCTTGCAGTTGTTGTTGGTCATGGTTGCATCCCTTGCATCACTGTACAGGGAGGTGAGACCGCTTGGACTTCAGGTCTCCTGGACCAAGGGAGTTTGGGGAATTACTGGGCGACAGTTCATTCTGTCCATGCATGTGACAAGGAGATTGAGGCCATGGAAAGCTTTACATAACCTTGGTAGTGTAGTGCATAACAGCTGCAGGTCATATCAGGAAGTGCTTTGAAGGACTGACATTGCTCAGTGTTATGGACTCATTCAACCAGATTATATGGCATTGTTGCCATTAATGCAGGTGGGCTAAGATTTGAATCTCGGTCACTTGTGCTCTCTGTCCTGCTGTATGGCTGTGACATGGACATTGGATGCTGACTTGAAGAGGCATCTCAATGTATTTGATACTAATTGCCTTCAGAGAATCATGCAGTATAGCTGAAATGTCTTCATATCAAACCAGAGACTGTACTGTGAGACTAAGTCTAGGCCAGTTATCATCATCATTTGTAATATCTGGCCATGTGGGGATATGGAGTGTCTCTCTGATGTTGATCCTACTTACAGGGCTGTCTCTTGTGGAGACAACTCTCCATGGAGGATATGAAGGGGGAAACTGACACAATTTATGGCTGGGGCAAGTTGATTGAACCTGTCTACAATAGTTTGGAGTGGGAAGGGTGGCTATATGGGAGCTTGCTTGGAGAAACCATGGGGGCTGGCACTGGCGTGCGAGTGAAGCAACATGCTTCCTGTTGTATGCCCCCAAATGATGATGATGTGTGATCCCAGGGTTACCACACAGTAGTCCTGGTAAGGCAGCAGTTGGTCTTCCTTCAGGAAAAAAAATCCGGATGAAGTCCTATTCTTCTTTTACTTCTGTACAGTCTTTGGACATATGGGGATGATTTTAATGACAAAAGACGTTTTTGTTCTCTATGTAAGCAGCAAACAGCATAAGCAAGTACACAAAAAACCATAAATCCTTCTTGGTATATATTCCTAATAATACTTTTGCACTTTGGTAATCAATTATGTCATATCTAAATAATACTATGAATAGCTTTGTATGATTCTTGTGACAATTGCTGTGGTCATAATCAAACATAGGGTGACAGCTTGCTTTATTGACATTTCCATTTGTAGTTTCTAACACTAAGACAAAATGTACTGGTGATCCAAGCATAGTAGCATTAGATCACACAACATGGAAAGAGATCTTTACATTTAACATGATGGGCTATCTGATATACTTCTTTAGAAGTTATGGCCATGAAAAAAATTTATATAAGGAACAGGTCAATGCAATAAAAAAATATCTAAAACTGCACAGAAAAAAAAAAACACAGGTCAAAATCTGCCACTTGTACAATCAAAAAGTCCTGATGTAACACAAAATGAAATGACAAATGGAATTAACACCAATTTCTGCATACCAAAAAGCAACATGTTCTGCCTTGCTGCCTCCTGTAACTGCATTTTAAACAAATTCTCTTCAAATCTAAAGACAATTTCATCTGTAAAATGACAAGGTGAAAAAGGAAAGAAAACAATGAAATGAAAGAAACAAAATGTATATCACCCATGAACAAAAAAATTCCGAATCCGTTTCTTGCACATTCCATGCAAAACCTTGTTTTCTAAAACCAAGATATCCATATTCTAGTTCTGCCCCTGCAGTTGCCACAAATTTTGATGACGCATGTGAAATCAATATTCTTTCAACAGGTTTATCCTTCTAACAGTGTCATATTTCAAATATTTTATTCAAACATAAGACAACTGAATTTTGCCAAGGTGGAACCAGGACTGGAGGGTGAGGGGTTAAAAATTTTCAGAAATCCAGTGTCTCTTGTTTGCTCTCTGGCATCAGCCAAAGACAAAAATACTGAGGATGTCACTGTACTGACAAAGTTACATCACAGTTTACAAAAGCAAAGAGTATGTTTCACAGATTTACTGTTCTTCAGTACAAAAGGTGCCACTTGTCTACTGTATCTTACTTTCTCAGATTACATGCTACCAAATTTTTTTGTCAGTACACATTTTGTATGTATTTACAAACCATATTTTATATCTACATATAGTACTGCTATATGCACATTTATCAGTAAAAAAAAATAGATGTTGAACAGTGCTGGTTACCTAAATACTTCCCATCTCGAGTGAGAACCTGGGCTGGATTGACTGATTGATTGGCTGAACAAAGCCATATGTGCGAGTAAATGGGTTGAGCCAAATGAAGTTCATTTGGTAATGTTATACACCACATTCATATGGTAACAATACATACTAAAAATAATGGCAGGACTTCTGAAAACATCTGTATAGTGTACAGCTATCAAATGCACACACAAACACAAGTAATTGTGTGTGTGTGTGGGGGGGGGATACCTAGTATCTGCCACTGTGTAATGGTGCAAAACAACCTGCTCAGAACTGGAATAGAACCAGTTAACTGCATACATCCTTAACCTTTTCATTGTCATCCAGAACTTGTACACTTGTTTTGGGTGATAATATCCTGCCCCTATACAATAACAGTTAAGCCCATGTCAACCCTTTCACTCCAATTGAAAGCTTTTCCATTGCTCTGGCTTCTGCAAAGTGATTTCATAAAGTTCAAGGAAACCCCTTGTACACTGAGAGTTAATGTCTAGTTTTTGGTAGATACCACGGTGATTGACCACATAACATGTATGGAGGATTTCCTCTCCAGGTGTAGTGGTGCAAAACCAATGCTCAGAAAAGGGGCAAAACAACTAATAAATTGAACATTTTTGTGCAATGATTTTGTGTATACCACTGTGGCTGACTATACTGACATTAAATGGCTGATTTACACCCCATGAAATGAGCAAGCTCAAATTATAGTTCTGATCTGAATTTCCATACAGAATTGTAGTAGAGGCTGACTTCTCAGGGTTACAACTCTGTATGGAGGCAATGTCATGGATGAATTCTGGTAACAACTGGTTGAGAGACTATTCTTTCTGACATCCATCTTGCAGGACTTTCATTTGTACATACACACTGTTGATCCCAATTAACTGAGAGAGAGAGAGTGACAGAAGGAAAGTGAATGTATGCAAGTGTGATTCAATACAGTCTTGGATCACATGTTGGACTTTTGATCACAAGTTACTACCCACCCATTTGAGAGCTCAAGAACATATATGGGCTGATCTATGAGCAATGTTGTGACCTTAGAAACCCATACCTCCAATTTCTTGCTAACCATAACTGGAGCACTAGCTTGTAGTGTTGTGATATTTTTAAGTCCTGACCAGGCACTCAAACTCAAACTGCCACATTAGCAGTTGTGGGAGGTACCATTACACAAGCAAGCCAGTGTGTGTGTGTGTATACATATACATAATGAGAGAGATGGGTGGATTATGTATATTGGCTTTGGAGAAGGCATTTGACATAGTGCTGCACAAGAGATCAATATGGAAGTTACAAAATTTAAGAGGCTTTAATGGGAGTACACTACAATGGGTACAATACTTTTTAAGTGACAGATGTATGATCATATCATTATGTATAATATATTTATGTACTGCATTGTAGCCTCATACAGTTATTGTAGTGGATTATACTTGCAAATTGTTCAAATGTGTTTGTGATTTCCATTACATAATTATAATAGATTTTGTTGTATACTAATTGTATTGATGTCATTGTATTATTTAATCACAATTCCATGTGCATTTGTAAGGAGAACTAAATGAATTGTGTATGTTTCCCGCATCAACTTAGGGTTTGGCACCCCAGCTGTTACTCTGTCTCCTTACTATTGGCACACATTGGTTATTGTGGTGCTTTGGTACATTTTTATACATGTTCATTTGTAGTGATTCATGTGTTTTTATTTAGCCACCCTATAACAAGAGTAGTGAGAGATCAAAAGTCTGACTGGTGAGGAATGACTAGTGGGGTACAACAGGGCAAAGTTCTAGCACCTGTACTGTTCCTACTGTACATAAAATCTTGGATCATGTGTTGGACCTGTGATTGACAGCTATTTCCCTCCCAGAAGAGAGCTCGGAGCTTCTATATGACTGATCTATGGGTAATGCTGTGACCTTACATGCACACACACCCACAAGAGTTGGAGTGATAACCCACAGCGCAGCGATACTGAAATTATTTCAGCCCTGGGCGGGATTTGAACCCAAACCTCTGTTGTGGCAGCCGGGAACTCTACCAACTGTGCCATGAGTTGTATGTGTGTGTGTGTATAAAACTGATGAGAATATAAAAAAAAATATGAATTACTAGCATAGGCAAATGAGGAATAGGAGGATATATGAATTTCAATAAGGGAGAATGTATTACCTTAAGTCATATAAGGAAAATAACAGGAGAGATTTGTAAACTCTTTTCAAGAATATAAGAGTATCCTTTCATTATGGAAGAGGACATTATGAAAAAATTAAAGAATGTTCAATTCATCCCAGGTTGGATATCAGTTGTGTGGTCACCACACATGAAGAAACATTACAGAATACTAAGGGCAGCAACCAAGTCTAAACAGCAAGTCAAACACAGACACTTGGTCACGGGTCAGTCCAAAATCCATCCCAACTTCAACTGTATCACCTTTTCATGCATGGAGAGTTGATAACTGGTGACTTCTCCCTTCCCCTAAACACTTTCTGCCAGTGATATAGAAATATTCCCACACTAATACAACACAGATAAATATCTGAAGTTTCTTCCTAGGGAGGTCTGTGGGGGAAGGTCTTAGGACCATTGCTATGAGGCTGTGGGTTTTCCAATTAGTGAAACTCAAGGCAACAATTGATAAACTACTTGGAAAGACTGGAACTTCTGACACTGGATGGAAGATCAAAGAACGGCAACATGATAATGATATTTAGATCAGAGAAAGGTATAAAAAATGGAGAGAGGATCTGCTGGTATGTGATGAAAGATCAACAAGAAGTTGTAATAAAAAGCTGAAAAACCAAACTTGTTTGATGGATATTAGGAAGCATAGCTTTCCACATAGTTCCATATGTATATGGAACATGGATGAAAATATAACCTAGGGCAAAATGAACAACACACACACATACACAAAACCTATCCCGGAGCTAATACCTTAATGATTACAAGAGTTATGTCAATTAAGAGATGAAAATATATCTAAGGTCTCCCACATCAAACAGGTTTTGTATGACAGATGAGATGAAAATGAACTTGTATGCAATGACAGTTGCAAGTCACACTAATCATGTGAAAAACAATGCAGCAAAGCACACCTCTTTCAGTCAGGCCCACAAGCTACAGTTGGTTCACCACCACAATTATGCAAGTTTTTTTTCTCCTTACATGCCCCAATTCAGTCAGTAAATTTACCTGTGAGTAGTGCACTGAAATTAATAAGAATGAAACCAGGAAAAAACATCTAAAGAAGACGGTGTATCAACAGATTTTCAGAAAGATGCAATACTGTTGACCAGAAAGACCTTAGTAATTACCAACCAATTAGTTTATCAATCATCTGCAGACAATGAATCAACTGAGAAAATGACAGAATGCAATACATTTGTGTTTAGTTTTTGTAATTTTCAAAAGACCTTTGAGCAGACCACTAGGCAATACTAACCTCTATGCATCAAGAATGCAAGCATATTGTAAGGGTTCAACAGAGCATTTATATGCAAGGAACTGCTGTACTATCTATACAGAAAAATATAGATTCTGAAAGTAGTAAGATGATATAATTTCACTCAAGTTACAAGTCACCTTGGAGGGATTTTCAGTCAATTTGGGATGGGAAAGGTCAGTACATTAATGGGGTACATTTTAATCACCTGAGATCTGCAAATAACATTCTCATTTCAGAAACAGCAAAAGACTTGCACAATATGCTGCTCTTAATATCCTATGTCTCACAGTAAGTTTGAAGATAAGTGTAAAACCAAAGTAAAGAAGTTGAAAAGCATTATTATTTAGAACAAATACAAAAAATTGAGCACAGATAATGAAAATTGAACATGGATGAAATGGCCCTTTGGTATTTGTGTACAATTGGTTGGTAAATGTTTGGTATATACAGGAACATGTCTGAAATGCAAAATTTAAGTTGCCAGTTTCCTGGAGGCCGGATAGCTCCTGCAAGAGAGACCAGGGGCAAAGGATTGATTGATTGATTGCAAATTTTAAAATTTGTCTATGATCCTATTATCTATAAATGTGAAACTTAGAAACGGATGAAGTGATGGAGATAAAAGTAAAGTGTGTTACAACAGCAATGGTGAGATCAATATTGGAAATAACACAAGAGGAAAAGAAAAGCATAAGTTGGGTATGAGAACAGGTTAGAGTGAAAGATATTGCGGAGGCAAAAATGGAAAAGTAATGGAACTGGGCACAGAAAGGAGTATGGCAGATGGAGTATAAGAGTTAAAGATTAAATCCAACTATAGGATAAGCATAAAAGGAGGAGACTAGACAAGGAGGGGAGACCACACTCAGCTTTTCATTTGACAGATTTTGGAGGCAACAGACAAAATCCAGTAACTAGGAGTCACCTACACAATTACAGTATATCTTGAGCCCATTTTCACAATCTCTAGTAAGTCTGATATCAAATTAGAGTAAATATGTTGAAATTCCTAATGTTTATTGGACTGATAGTTCCCCCTTTATCCATTAATTTGTGGGATGTGTGTGTATGTGTGTGATTCACCATGGTCTTGGATCACGTGTTGGACTCACGATCAACAGTTATTAACCTCACAGATAAGAGCTCGGAGCTTGTATGACCAATCTAAAAGTAATACTGTGACCTTACATGCACACACCCCCAACTTGCTGCCCATGAGAGTTGGAGTAACAACCTGCAGCACAGTGATATTGAAATTACTTCAGCCCTGGGTGGGATTTGAACCCGGACTGCTGTAGTGGCAGGCTAGAACACTAACCGCTGCGCTCCAATTCCCAGCAATGACTATTACCTGCCCTAATAATCCAAGTGCATGTGTGTGTATGTGTGTGTGTGTACACACACATGTAATGTATACTAAGTTCTTGTTGTGCACCATGATGAATGATCATACTGTAATTTGCATCCAGATCATTTGGAGCTCAAAAGCAAATATTAGTTTGAACTGAATGAATGAACAGACAGGACATCACTCACCTACCCACACACATACTTATAAAAACGTACAAAAAAAAAAAAAAAAAAAAAAAAATTTGGAAAGAATGTGATGTTTGTGTAAATAGACAAAAATGAGATAGATGGAAGAATGACATAAGGTCAAGATAAAAAATTTGATTATGTGCCTGAACAACCTATAAGAGAAAGTAGTCCAGTCAAAAACCATAAATGAATTTATGTCTAAATTTGGTAAATGGAAACAAGATATACTCCATGAGCATCTTTTCTTGTGCATTACAATTAGGTAAATACACACACCCAAAACTGACAAAGAAAACATTATTTTGGGATGGGAAGGCAACTAAAGGTATTTGAAATGAAATCTATACTGGTTCATAAATTTATGGAACAAAAAAATGTCTCTCAGAAGAACCAAGAACCACTCTGGCATGCTTACATTCAGGACACCATGGTGGGATGAGGAAACAAAGAAGGTTGTAGAAGAGAAGAAGCGAGCTTTCACAGATTGGTTACAAAATAGGACAAGGGAGTCATATGAGAGGTACAAAGAAAAGAAAAGAGAAGTAAAGCACAAGGTAAACGAGGCAAACAGGAGAGCAGAGGTGAAATGGGGTAAGAGTATGACAGAAAATTTTGAAAGTAATAAAAAGATGTTTTGGAAAGAAATTAAGAGGAAGAGGAGGCGAATCTAGTAGAGAAGAAAAGGTAAAAGGTGCAGATGGAGAGATGATAATGGAAGAGAAGGCAGTAAGGGGAAGATGGGCAGAGTATTTTAGGGAGTTGATAAATGTGAAGGAGGATAGGGAGGGAAAGGTAGTTGCAATGGGAAGTGCTAAGAAAAGGACTGTGATGAGTGAGGAAAATGGAGGAGAAATAAGGAAGGATGAAGTGAAGGCAGTTAAGATGATGAGAGCAGGTAAGGCACCTGGTCTGGATGGATGCCATAGAGAATACCTAAAAAAAAGGAGGTACAGTGATGGTGGACTGGGTGGTGAGGTCATTTAATGTTTGCTGGAGAGAGGATAGAGTGCCAGAGGACTGGAGGAGTTCCTGAATAGTCCCACTCTACAAGGGAAAAGGGGAGAAGTGTGAGTGTAATAGTTTCAGAGAGATTAGCTTGTTAAGTCATGGAAGGCTTATGGGGGGATCTTGATTGAGAGGATTAGGAGAGGAACAGAGGGAGTAATTGGTGAGGAACAGTGTGGATTTAGGACAGGTTGAGGTTGCATAGATCAGATTTCTGTGGTAAGACAGATATGTGAGAAAGCTATAGGAAAAGGTAAGGATGTTTTTTGGGCTTTTATGGATCTGGAAAAGGCTTATGATAGGGTAGACAGGAAGGCACTGTGGGAGGTTTTGTAGATATACAGGATAGGAGGAAAGCTTCTAGGAGCTGTCAAGAGTTTTTACGATAGTAGTAGAGCATATGTCAGGATCAGAAATGGAGAGAGTGAGTGGTTCGAGGTAAAGGTGGGACTTCATCAGGGATGTGCTATGTTGCCCTGGCTGTTCAACTTATACATGGATGGGGTGGTGCGAGAGGTAAATGCCAGGGTAGTGGGTGAGGGATTGGAGATATTTAAAGAAAATGGAGAAAAGTGGGAAGTGAGCTAGCTGTTGTTTGCGGACAACACTGCACTTGTAGCAGGATCAGAGGAGGGATTGAGGAAGTTGGTGACAGAGTTTGGGAGAGTGTGAAAGAAGAAAGTTGAAGATAAATGTGGGTAAAAGGTGATGAGATGTACAAGGGGTGAAAGTGGCAGCAGACTCGAAGTGAGCATTAAGGGAGAGCGACTGGAGGAAGTGGATAGTTTTAGATTCTTGGGTGTGAATGTGGCAGGAAAGGGTGGAGTAGAGGTGGAGGTAGAATGTAGATTGAGAGAAGCGAGTAAATTCCTTGGTGGATTAAAAAGTGTAATGAGGAATAGACATTTGGGAATGGAGGCTAAGAGGAGATTGTATGAAGGAGTGATTGTGCCAACAGCACTGTATGGGGCAGAAACATGGAACATAAGAGAGGAAGAGAGGAGTTTGAATGTGTTTGAGATGAGGTGTCTGAGAAGTATGATGGGGGTTACTAGGCTGGATAGAATGAGAAATGAGGAGGTGAGGAGGAGAACAGGTGTGGTAAAGGAGTTGGGAGATAGGGTAGATGAAAGAGTATTGGGATGGTTTGGACACATGGAAAGAATGAGTGAAGAAAGACTAGTAAAAGAGGTATGGAAGGCAGATGTGGAGGGAGTGAACATGAGGGGGCAACCTAGGATGAGATGGATGGATGGGATGAAAGGGGCTTTGGGGAAGAGGGGAATGTCTGTTGAGGAAGGGTGGGAGAGGACAGAAGATAGGGGTGAATGGAGAATGGTTGTATATGGATGATGTTGTGATGCATGAGGTGGAATGGGTGGGGGAATGGGGGGTGAGGCAGTATGTGTGAGAAAAATTTGACAGCCTGATGGGATTTCTCCCAGTCTTCTCCTTTTCTGCATGAGACGGAGAGGGGGGCTCGCCGATGTAATGAAGCAGCCTTGCTGTGGATGTGCTGTGTCTTGAGACACTGTCTATGACCCAGGGCAGTGGACAAGATGCAGGGATGACCCATCATCCAGGAGGTGCCAAGATAAGAGGGGGGGGTAGAGGGTGGAGGGGAGTGGAGTGTGTTAGGGATGGAATGAGTGGGAATGGTTTTTATGCCTTTTTCTTTTTGGCTACCTCCCTTGTAAGGGGGAAAAAGCCTTTGGTATATGTATGTAAATACACAAAAGACTTGGCCACAGACTCAAACTGCCTAAGATAAAGCCACACTACAGAAGGCATAGAGCATCTCATTTTACAATGCCCCACACTAACAATCCCTACACAAACTATTTCCTCCCTGAGTAGGTTTAGGCCCCACCAGCTGGGTGTAGTTACCTGGAAGCTGTGGGTCTCGTGTAAGAAAGACAGGGGAAAAAGAACTTATTGGAAGAGCACCTTCAAGGCGGGACTGGTCTAAACAAAAATTGTAAATAAATTTAAAGCCAAAATTTGCTCAATGGAGACATATGGTTGTGACCCAAGTAATTTCAATGGGATAAATGTATATACACAAACTGCCACTATATATCATATCCAACTGTGTTCATTTTACAATAACAATGGAGCACAATACACCAAATATGAACTATATATCATAGTTGAAATAATGTATAATAATAACTGTTCCCTCCAGTTTCACAGAGTGGAAACCTACAGCCACACAGTAGCAACGTTTTCAGGCCCTCCCATTAATCTGTCAGAAATTAAATGTTGAACTGCTGTCTGTGTGTGTGTGTGTGTGTGTGTGTGTTGATGTCACAATCAGAAGGATGCACATCCTGCATTTTCCTAATCATGGGTTCAAGTCCCAGACTTCCCCGGTTTCCAGCAATGACAATTACCTGCCCTAACAATTCAAGTGCATAAATCTAAGACGACTACTTTGGCCACAGCTATGCATCTTTTGATGTATGCTCCTCGTTACCACCTATGTCACTGGTTGATGCAAAGCAGAGGAGAAGGAAAAGGAAGTAATGATCAGCTCTCCTTATGTGAAAAAGTGGATGAGGGATAGAGATGATAAAGAGACATCTCAAGTCTGGTCTGGTGATGGTGTGCCAACCCCTCATAACTGTACTTTCAGATGGATGCACAGTGTTGATGGGACTTGACAAACGGTGGGGAGACAATGTTCTCTGAAGGGCATCTCACAGTACCATCATATCCAGGTACCTATTGCTGGTCCCAAAATGCACAATATATGATATACAAACACTGCATAAATTCCAGAGCTGTACAATTGTACAATAGCATTCGAAACCACAGTTACAACAATGTATTAATGATCAATAAATGAGACTTCAAGTTTCACTGACTGGGCACCCTCAGTCCGACAATTGGCAATGATCTGTGTGCCTTCAATCAATCCCCCTGCAAAAATACTTTGGACTGCTGTATGTGTTGTGTTAGTGTGAGACCATTTCTATGTCATTAGATGACGGTAGTACTTGGTGGGAAGCAGTCTTCACTTGTGAGCTTTCCTTATGTAAACATACTCTGCTGACTTCGTATAATGACCAAGTTTTACATCAGTAGTCTGACATTAAGTACATTGACACAATCTTGTTTGGCTTACGAGAACAGTCAACTGCCTTTTTCTGAGAAAGCAAACTGTTGTCTTACTAATTGCAGATCCTTAGTATATTAAATACTTTTAATTTGTAGAATTTCAATTAAAATAATACCTAACCTGGCTGCTAGTGTGCCTGCAAGCACCCTACTCCTGATCCCTCAACCTCCACTGACAAGACTGTTTTGTTTGATCTAAATTCATGCTTTAACCTCCTTCCATATCTGTGGTATTTCATAATCTTAATCTGGTTACCACCCAACTCCCATATTTCATTCAATGAGATGTAAAATGTGCTTCAATAAATCTTTCATACCAGCTGGCGGTACTTCTATTTTGACTGCTGTCTGGTTATTCTATTCGGCTTGGTTATGTTTATTATATTGACAAGGGGTTGAAGATGGCCATGAGAGATTAGGAGCCATGTGAACTTAGGATAGGACAAGGGTGCATTGATCCAAGTTTTTGTGGCATGATAGGCATGTAAGAAATGTTTAGCATAGGAGGGATGTGTATTTTGAGCTTTCATAGACTTGGAGTAGGTAAATGATAGGTCTGTTAAAGCTGGTCTGTGGAGTGTATTATGAATACAGAGACTAGGGAAATGTTTGATGAACTTAAGAGGAAGAAGTGGATGGATGGAAAAAAGGGAGCTTTAGATGAAAGTGGAATATCTATCAAACAGGAATTAAACTGCACAAATGACAAGTGTATGAATGAAGAGAGAATGTGGCCTCAAGGGCTCATCTGCTTTTTAAATCATTTCATGTGGATGAGGAGAGGGGTCAACACATGATGAATTTGTGGGTGTAAATCTGCTCCAGCTATTGGGGCCTGCTGAGGAAGAGCTGTGCCTTGCTGCATTGCCCTTGACCCATGCAATGTGATAGGAAACAAGGCAATTATTTATCCCTAGGTTGCTCAGATGTGAGACATGGCTGAGTAGGTTTTAATCCCTTCCAGATGATGATGCCTACATAAGTGTTGTAAGTGAGCATGGCGGCGTTGGCATCTTGATTATATATTTTTTTATAGTTGTAGCTAAGTGGCCCCATATTCTGTGAACTGGCTTGATTGTGTTCTCTGTGGTTATTAATAGTCAGTGAAAGAGAATGAGTAATACAGCTGTAACTTTATATCTTAAAATGTGAGTATTGTGATGGATTATTTAATCATCATGCATCAGGCAGCCAATACTGCACATGAGAATTTGACTCATATTGAAAAGGTTAAATGTGTATGACACAGGTGTATGCTTGGACTTGACCATTCCCTATTATATGGGGAAAGGCTCTTTACAGCAAGCAAGCAAGCAAGCATATGTGTGTTGTGTGTGCATTCCACTGGTCTATACATCAGTACAGAAAATTGGATTTCTTTATATCCTTGAGACATGTATTTATGTATTTTTTAAGTTTGTTATTATGCCCTTAAGGTTCTCTTGTCCCATACTATGAGATCATCTCTGTCTGACTTGTACCTCCCTTTTAGGGTTCTAAAAACCACAATCATGTCACCTCTTTTCCCTTGGTCGGAGTGTGAACATGCATGCGCGTGTCTTATAATCTGGGTTCATAAATTTTTCCCAACAAATGAAGAATAATAAGTTGTCACAGATTATACGAATATTTAAACTGATTTGTTTTTCCAGTATAATTCATAGCCTGCAAACTAGTTGCGACACTGTACTTTCCATACATTGTTGATATGCCATGTATATAAATGATGATATATGCCAAGTACTACTTATTGTGAAAGTTAAGGGGATGGTGGTTCCAACCCTGCAACTGGTTCATTAAATTCCATGCTACAATGTTCTCTGTAAGGGGTACTATCCTAGCCTCCCGATAGGAGGAATTTTGTGACATTAAATTATATCAACATCATCAGTACAGAGGAATATCATCACTTCATATATCATGTATACATGCATGAGGCCATGGGTCTTCTACAAGAGAGACCAAGGGCAACAGATTGATTGAATATATGTGCGAGTTCAATCAATGAATTGAGCGATTGATATACATGCAAGATTTTATGGCAGCCTGTCACAAATAGTAATGTACACAACACTGTTAGCAATACTGCACATAGCATACATGTATGGTTGTACTGTGAAAAATACATACATATTGCTTATGTAAATGTGAGATAGGACTGTCAAATACGTACATATATTGCTGTATAAGGCATTATGTATGTATACACATATTATGCTGTATACAACAAACATATGGTTACTGCATACCACAAATTAAAATTATTCTATAAACCACAAATTTAATGCTGTATCCCATTTATATCAAAGAAATAATTGAAGGGGGTTTTGATTTTCCAAATTAATATAATTGACACTGTTAATATGATCTTAATGACATTTCAATTTCTTCTCTTGTAGTTCACTGGCAGGGATAGCTTTCAAACAAACATTATTCCCACAGCATCATGAGCTTTTTCCAGTTATTTTATATGACATTTTTACACACAAAAAAGTAGTATAACAAACCTAACAATATCTACTTTCCTCATAAGTGTTTTTTTCTTTCCAGATTAATCACAACTGATTCATCCATTGCGGATGTCACAAGAGCTCATCACTTGCCAGATGACGCCACTGTGATGTTGAGTAACGTGTATGCAGGGTTGCTGCTTCACAAGAACTAAACAACATGAAAGTGAAGGTTCGGGCATTTCTAATTTTTCTGTCATTCCTCCACTTTGTTTTGTAGTCACCTGTGCCTCCCTCATCACGACCTCCTCCTCCACCATCACCATCGTCACTTTCTCTTCCTCCTCCACCTCCTGTCTGTTGTTGAAACACTTCAATGGTGTCACCATCCTCCATTTCTAGCCCCTGCGGGGTGTCGTTTTCTGTAACAGGCTGGCCGTCAAACCGAAACCTCACCGTTGAAACAGCCAGTTTCTGTTGGAAACAAATAAAGTGAGTATTTGTAACTGCAATAATTAATACATACCAATAATGTCATGTTTCTGTTATAACGAGTCCATACACTGAAATAAATTCAATGACAATTATGCATTCCACTCCCTGCTATTAATTCTATCTGGCATTACGGAAAAAGAAAATTACATTTGCAATTTGAGATATTCAACACAATGACTTTTTTTTATTCTTATTTTTGCAAACTTCCTGTTTGGTGGGAAGAAAGTCCTAAATCACTTGAGGAAAAATCACATTTGCATACAAAACATACATTCATATATGTATTTATAGTGTATGATATGAGTTGATTTCCAAATTTAGTGACCACATTCAATGCTCTCCCTTCCAGCATGCATTTATGGGATGAATTAAAATCACAACAACTCTAGCACCTTGACCACATACTTAGCAACCTTGAGATGAGAGGGAGGGTGGAGGGGTGTGGAGTGTATTCAGGGATGGAATGGGTGGGAATGATTTTATGCCTTTTCCTTTTTGGCTACCTCCCTTGTAATGGGGAAAAAGCCTTGGTATATGTATGTTACCAGAGCTCAACATCACACTGTACTTTCGTTTATCTTAAACAAGATGAAACTGATATAAGATGTGATGGAGGACTGCACTCATGCAGCTGTAAAGATGCACAATTATACCTCCACTTGATTTTTTTCCTCTAATCCGTAAACAAATACATTTCACCTTTTTCATTTTGATCTAAGCCTAGAACTTATTTTTATCACAATATTATAACTTTCCTCCATCCTACACTTTTTGTAACGCTCTCCATTTCCGCATTGATTGTATAATTTTACCAAATGTTTAAATGTTGGTTATTTTTATTTTAGTTCATAGAAGAAAATGAAAAAACATAGAGACTAAACATCTTCACATCAGGCTTAATGATTCCCTTATGGGTCGATAGCCTTAAAAGATAATAATAATAATGATAATAATAATAATGTTATTTTGAATTGATACATTAAAAAAATACTGCTTTCACATTTTTTCATGCGTTACATTTTCCATCGAGTTATGTTGATACGTGTAACTTTTCTCCACAAATTCTATCAAAATTAAAATAATCAGCATTTGCCCACAGCAACGTGTGGGTATTTTGGTTAGTATATATATATATATATATATATATATATATATATATATAAACATATACACACATATATATAAATATACATATATACAGGGTGCGGCATATGTAACGCCCTTTTTATTTTTAGTCTTATAATGAATATATATATTTTTTTTAATTAATTGCTAAATCTCTATTTTTTCAGATATCTTATACAACCATGAGATTAACAAAGGAACAGAGTAAAAGTTATTCAATTGTACTATCAAAACAATAAAAATGGTGCTGAAACTGCAAGATTGTTATCAGTTGAATTTAACATCCCAAGGGTGCAAAGTCGAAATATCACAAGCTTGATTAGAAAATTTGAATCCACAGGAAGTGAAGTTCAAAGAGTGGGCGGACCTATTGTTGCAACAAGCTTAGTAAAGTCCAGTGAACTACAAGAATCGTTGCTGCGTTCTCCTAAAAAATCCAGTAGGCGTCTTTCTGCCGAGTTAGCAATTGGTGATAGGAGTGTTCGCAGAATGTTGATGGAGATCAAGACAGACGATTGCAATTTTGTGAAATCTTTATGACTAAAGTTAATGTTGATGTAACTTTCCTTGAAAAGATATGGTGGTCAGATGAAGCAACCTTTAAGTTAAATGGACACATCAATCGCCATAATTGTGTGTATTGGAGCAATGATAATTCTCATGTCATCTTGGAAAAGGATATTAATTTACAAGGAGTAACAGTTAAGTCCGCCATTTCTTGCATGGGATTAATAGGGCAGATATTCTTTTAAAGTACTGTGAATCAAGATAATTATTTGCATATGCTACAAACAGAATTTTGGGCAAGAGTTGAAAATCAAAATTATATTTATTTTCAACAGGATGGAGCACCTCCCCATTATGGGATACGAGTTAGGGAATGGTTAAATGAAAATTTTGAAGGTAGAAGGATAGGACAAAGAGGACCTAACACCACTGGATTTTTTTGTATGGGGTGTATTAAATGATCAGGTTTACAATCTTAAGCCAAAAAAAAATCCAGAATTAAAGAATGCAACTTCAGATAAATTTCATGAAATTACCATTAAAGTGTGTCAAAAAGTTTGTAAAAGTGTTGTTGGTAGGGTTCAAAACTGTATGGAAAATGAAGGGGAACATTTTAAACATCTCAAATAAATGACTAATTTTTAAAGGTCCACAGCTTTTGTTACTTTTATTTTTTTTTCTTAAAGTTGGTTTTATTTTATTTTCACTGACCATTATTGAACCCAATAAACATTCTATTAATTTTGTTAATACATTAATCTATTAACCTGTGGAATACATTCATGTTAAAAAAAATAAAGGATAAAAACGTTAAAATTTTGTTTCACTTCAGCAAAGGGCGTTACTTATGCCACACCCTGTATATATACATATACACATATATATATATATACATAAATTCCTAAAAAAAAATCGTATTATATATATATATATATATATATATATATTCCAAAAAGCCCTTTCCAGTCAAGGCACACACACACTTCACCAATTTGTTGTCCTTTTTAACTTCACTTTTTTTTTAATATTGTATATTCCTATATATTATTGTATATTGTCATTTTCTTAACACGTTAGCCGCGTCTGGCAACTCAGTACACTTGCCCACACCGCGTCACATTTATAACCCGGCCACGCCAGTGTCCGTTGGACTTTTGCAGAGTGAGGAGGTATGTATCACTCTGAGAGCGTGGCCTGTAGTGTAGAGCATAAAAACCCATGGTACAAATATATACCGAATCGCGGACCAGCAATTTTTTCCCCTTCTAACACGTATTGGTACACCAGTGTACCAGGCATGGGTTATAGCATATGATTTATATATATATCCATTTTCTCCTATTTGATGTTGTTTTATGATGTATATTTGGGTTAGTATTGATACAATAACTTAAATTTTGATCAATTTTGCATAGGAAAACTGATAATATTGTCTTTTTCACTCTAAACAGACATGGAGACGTCTTACTTTTATGGAGAACAATCACATACTTCATCTGATGATTCTGATGATTCTGACTTTGTTGTCAGTAATTCAGATGATTCAGATGATAATTTCTCTGACGAAAGTGAATCTGAAACAGGTGCAGATCAAGATGAACCTGTTCAGCCACCAAACTCTGGGAGAAATGGAAACAACAACAGTAACAACACACAATGTGAATGGTTGTCTGTGTCCTCAAAACAACGCATGCATACCTTTACTGGCAAGGAAGAAATGAGAGTCACTATCAGTAACACAGGTGACGAAACTGAGGTACTGCCTATTGATGTATATGGTCTCTTTGTATCTGATGATATCATTGATATAATTGTTCAAGAAACCAATAGGTATGCACAACAAGTAGTTGATGCTGCAACAGTAACACGAAGGTCACGACTGATGTTATGGAAACCTACCAACAGACAAGAGATAAAGATTTTTTTTTGTATTGTGATGTACATGGGATTAACTGTAAAGCCTGAAATTCAACTCTACTGGTGTAAAAGTGTGTTATATGATGATCCCTTTGTACCAAAGCTAATGTCAAGGGAAAGATTTGAGTTTCTCTACAAATTTTTGCATTTTGTAGACAACAGATGTCATGTAAATTGAGCTACTTGTTAACAATTCTAAAGCTGTGTACAAACCTGGCTCCAAACTTGTTGTTGACGAGAGCATGGTGCCATTTAGAGGGAGATTAGGCATAAAACAGTACATTCCAGGAAAAGCTCACAAATATGGAATGAAAGTGTACAAAGTTTGCACACCTGAGGGATATACATGGAATTTAGAGGTTCATGTAGGGATGAGTGACAAGATTGCTGACCTAAATTCAACTGAATCACGTGTGGTGAAATTATGTAATGAATTGTTAGGTATAGGATGCACTATATACACTGACAACTACTACACCTCAATAACCCTGGCAGAGTACTTGTTGGCCAAGAAGACCTACATTTGTGGAACTGTAAGAACAAATAAGAAATATTTGTGCCAAGTAGTAGTAAAAGCAAAGTTGAGGGTGGGAGAAATGAAAGCAGCAGAAAACAGACAAGGTGTGAAGTTATACAAGTGGAAAGATAAGAGAGATGTCTTGACACTATCAACAGTACCTGAGCATGGTGGTGACTTAGTTCCAAGTGGAAATAAAAACAGAAAAGGAGAAGAGATTGTAAAACCTGAAAGTGTCATTGCGTACAATAAGGCTAAAAAAGGTGTTGATGTTGCTGATCAACTCAATTCCTACTACTCACAACTCCGAAAATCAAGAAGCTGGCGATGGAAATGATTGCTGGGATATCAGTGACAAATGCTCAAATTCTTTACAATAAATACTGCTCAGCAAAACAAGTATGTCTGAGAACCTTTACTGAATCTGTAATCCTCTCTCTTACTAAAAACATTCCTGGGGAAATAAGAAAACCAGGGAAGAGGACCTCTGATATATCGGGTGCAAGAAAAGACCATACCTTACAGGAAGCACATGGTCCAAAGAAAAACACAAGGAAGCGATGCAGAGGATGCTATGAAAAAATCTCACTTTGTGAGGGATACAAGGTGGCCACAAACAAGGCTAGGAGAGTAACCACCTATTGCAATGAGTGTGAGGGTCAACCACACCTTTGCATTTAATGTTTCAATGAAAAACATGACTAGTGTTATAAATAAATGATCAATATTTTGCTAAAAAACATTACTTGTATTTCAGATTAAATTTTTTCTTTTCAACAAATAAACTTACTGTCTTATTATTTTCATTTTGTTTTCCAGTACCATAGCAATGCATCTGCAGTCATAATAAATAAAAAAATATACGCAAATTGTTTACATACTCATGTTTGTGATACTTTTTAGAAGGTAATATTCGGGCCACAGATGTACCAATACGCAACAAGTGAAACATCTGCTCGGTACACGGGTGGCCCAGTACGCGGTTAACGTGTTAATAAGAGTGAATTAAAGAAAATGCTGGTTAAGATCTCTCGTGCATCTTGACATACACATTTTAAATCTGGTATACAAATTTAATGACTGACATTTACTTTTATTTAACCAATAAACATGCCAGTGATAGACAACTGAAGAGAAATTTATGATACAAAGGTTGTATATAATAATTTTTTGTGTTACCAAAGACATATTACCAACACAGTATCATTGCTTTGAGACATAACAAATTACAAATCCTAAAGTCTTACAGATCTGTCACAATATGCATTCATGAGCTTCTTTAAGGATGTATGCTTCTTGATTTTGAAATGCACTGTCTGCCCATCTTGTCCCACCACTTTCAGGTTGATGTGCTCTGTAGATTTTTCCTCCTTCTGTAAAATAAAACAAAAGATTTTAACCCAAAATGTATACCTTATATTGACAACTGTTGCCTCAAGTTTCACTCATTGACACTTGCAGCCCCATAATCTTCAATTCTAAGACCTTCCCAGTGATCTCTCAGCAAGAGATACGAGACTGCTGTGTTGTATTGGTGTGCGATTTTCTATGTCACCAGTTTGCTGAAGTAGAAGGGGAGTAGTCTACATTTATCAGCTCTTCATATATGAAAAGAGGGAGGAAACACAACTAGGTCTCTTACTCCATCACTTGCCAACCACCACTTGTGCTGACATTTGGGCCCACAACATAAACCCACCTCAGGAATTGGCCCAGGACATAAACCACCACCAATTTCCAAAGAGAGTTTTTGTCCTGGGCCCAAACATCTGCATAAGTGGTGGATTAAGAGACCTATATGTATAGTCAAAATTGAGAGAGAGAGGTATCTTGGACCTAGTCTGGAAACAGTGTCTGCCCCTTGGAGGTCTACCTCCTAGTGATGGCGAGGGTGCCCACAGGATTCGATGATGGGTGGTCACTTTACTCTTTAATTTCTCTTTCTTGTATGAATGGCTATCTCTAGTGTGTAGCTGGAGCTATATTTACGAGTTTTGTGCATGCTGGGCATGTGTAGGAGCCTAGATTGGCTTATAACACTGGTTAGGTGTGGGAAGGCAGGTGCCAGAGCACCTACTTGTATTTACTTAATTGTAGTATACAGGAAAGGAGCAACGCTCGTTGTGTCACATTATCTATTCTCTAACATACCTACACTCAAATTCATGTACAGTTCCAACTTAATCTATTGTATTGTTTGAGCTTGGGCTATATCACCTTCTAAGCTATTTCACATTAAAGTCCTCCCATATTTAATCAGGAGCTCTCTTCTGTCAATGCAATACATCTCCATTAGTAACCTGAAAACTGTAATCATAACCTCTCTTTCTCTTTGATGTGTGTATGTGCGATTCACCATGGTCTTGGATCACATGTTGGACTTGTGATCGACAGCTATTTCCCTCCCAGAAGAGAGCTCAGAGCTCATATATGACTGATCTATGGGTAATGCTGTGACCTTACATGCACACACACCCCCAACTCCTCACCCACAAGAGTTGGAGTAACAAACAGCAGTACAACGATACTAAAATTATTTCAGTAAGTCCTCGTGTGTATATGTGATTCACCATGATCTTGGATCATGTGTTGGACTCATGATCAACAGCTATTTCCCTTCCAGAAGAGAGCTCAGAGCTCATATATGACTGATATATGGGTAATGCTGTGACCTTATATGCACACACACCCAACTCCCCACCCACAAGAGTTGAAGTAATGACTCTCAGCACAGAGATACTGAAATTATTTCAGCCCTGGGCAGGATTTGAACTTGGACCAATGTATTGTGATTGCACCATCAAGTCATGTGTACATGTGAATGTGTATGTGTATGTATGTGGAAAGTGAGGAGTTTATGCCAGGAGGCTGTGGACAAACCAATCATCTTTGCCCTACGTGCATGGACTACTGAGGCAGGTAACAAGAAAGTGAGAGTGAAATGACTAAGTTTTGGGACCTGTTCCAAATACTAAGTGCCAGCCCCTTGGGGCTCCACTTTTGGGAGGAGGTGAGGCTAGGAATTCTGCCAAACATTTCATCACTTGTGTGTATTTTATTCTTTTTATCAATTTGCTGTATTTTTTTTTCAGGTTTTCCTTGGGGATGTGTGTGAAAACTTTATATCTATTGCCACCATTATTACTGTAGCACTTTCTTGTTGAAGCCTTCTAATACTTGTTGATTAAACTTAACTTTATGAGAAGTGTGTTAACAGTGTTCTTATTTCATGACAATAATATATACGTATGAACAGCTATGGGTCACATTCTTTGTGAATCACCTACTCTTTTGAAAGACACCCTTACACTGCCCCCAAGCACTATACATGTCCCTAATATGCAAATCCACGTGTAAGCATTGAACCCATTCATATAAAGCCCTCGTTGCATGTTGTGGAAGGTGGTGTAGCCCTATTTTTTCCAATTAACTATACATTTTAACCCTATATATCCCAACCTGACGAATTCGTCAGTCAAGCTTCGGGTGAGTCTCACTGGCATAGAAAAGCAGTTATAACCGGTGTGTCTGTCCTGACGAATTCGTCTAGGCTTCCTCTCTCAGAGAACAACACTTGAAGCTGATTGGTCGAGAGTCCCTTGGGCAGTTCATCATCAGCTGATAACATCAACAGTGGTGTGAAACGTGGTATTTCTGGTGCTATTTATTTCATCATGGAGGAGTTGTCAGGTATGTTACATGCTGCAAATAATTTTTTTCTGAAATGGGAATAGTTATAGATATCTGAGAATGTCATACTGTTTCTTTTTTTGATGAAATAAGGACACTATAGCTCATTTTATGTCGATGACAAATCCGTCATGTTGGTCATATGGCGCACACAAAGAAACGTATGACCAACATGACGAATTCGTCATCTACATAGGGCATACAATATTTCTTATCAGTATTTGTGTATTCATTTGTTTATTACTAATATTTTTTGTATGTATGCCTTTGTTTGCAGGGTTTGATGTATCTTCATTTTACTCAAGAGCTGTAAGCAGGCAAATGTGCAGGGAAAATTCAGAAATTATGCCAATTGAACAAGATAATGGGTTGAGTGACGAGTCTGATGGAGAGGAGGAAGAGGAAGTAGAGTTAGACTCCATTCACACCCCAAGTTTCAGTGATTTCGATCAAGGTAGGGAGTATTTTTTACCTACGCTAAGACAAAGTGAGGACTAAAACCAATAATTGCCTTGCCTGCTGGCATCCCCACCCATGAGAAATACAGAGAGGTCCAAAAATGTGTGTGTGTCTATTTACCTAGTTGTTCATTATTTCTGAAATTTTAATCAAAATATGTATTTTACAGAGGTGCCACCGGATGTCAATGTGAACGAAAGGGTTGACGAAATTATTATTGACATCCCTAGTGGTCACTTAGAAGAAATAGAGGAAATACAAGATTCTATTGAACGCCCATCAACTAGTACACAAGCGTCTCGGCCCTCTAGAAGACGTTTTTGGACCAGAAAAACAGAGTACACCCCTTCACCTTTACCAAATTTTATGCCTGGCAATGAAACAGCTTCAGTCAAGTGACTTGAACCCATCACAGTCAAACCCATTATGGTATTTCACACAGTTTTTCACTCCTGATTTTTTAGATATGATAGTCTATCAGTCTAATTTGTATGCTACACAAAAAGATGTGAACAAACCTCTAAACCTCACTAAGCAAGAACTTGAACAATGGATAGGTCTACTTATTCATTTCAGCATTATTAGGACTCCCCAGACACATCTCCATTGGTCTGGTGAATTATTTGGGAGGTATAGGGAGTATACTGCTTTAGTTATGAGTCGCAACAGATGGGAGACTATAAAATCCAACTTACATCTTTGGGACAACACTGATGAGGTAAACAATGATAAACTGTTCAAAGTCGCCAATGGTAGACCATTTGCGGAAAAAATTCCAAGACCTTCCAATGCAACAAAACCTCTGTATTGATGAACAAATGGTGCCTTTCAAGGGAAGGCACTCTATGAAACAATACATGCCCATGAAACCCAGAAAATGGGGTTTCAAGTTCTTTGTTCTTGCAGACAGTGGGGGGTCTTATTCATGACTTCATACCATACACAGGTTCAATTCAACCTGTGAATGGAGACGGTATTCCAGATCTGGGTGCATCATCTAATATTGTCTTACATTTGGCTGAGACCATTCCAAACAATAAGAATCACCTACTTTATTTTGACAACTGGTTTACATCTTTACCACTTGTAGAACATCTGGCTGACAGGAATATATGGTGTTGTGGGACAGTCCGGGCAAATCGGCTCCAAGGCCTCAAGTTCACATTGGACGCTGACATGAAGAAGAAAGGCAGAGGTACATTTGAGGAATGGAAATTATCTGGTGAGGGCAGCCAGGCAACAACAGTCAAATGGTTTGACAATAAATGTGTGACATTATTGTCTTCCTTTGCTGAGGGCAATCCAACTCACACTGCACGACGCTATGATAGAAGTCAGAGGAAAGTTGTGGAAATTCCACAGCCTAACATCGTACATTTGTACAATAAGAACATGGGAGGTGTAGACCTGGCTGACTGTCTTCTAGCACTATATAGGATCCCGGTACGTTCTAAGAAATATTATCACAGACTCATCTATCACATGATTGACATGACTATCAATGAGGCAAGGCTGGTATACCGAAGAGATTGTGAGGCCAAAAGTATTCCCCAGGAAAAAAGACATTCCCTACTGACCTTCAGGATGTCCTTGTCAGAATCACTCATCAATGCAGGGAAATATATCCCCAAGCGAGGTCGTCCATCTTCAAGTGAGAGAACTCCTCCACCATCAACAAGAATTCAAAGAGTTGGCCAATTCAAGCCCCAGAATGATGTGAGACTAGATAAAGTAGGGCACTTCCCAGAGGTGAAAAATCCTCGTTTGTACTGCAAACGAGTTGGATGTGCGGGTCGCACCAATATCAGGTGTATCAAGTGCAAAGTGAGTTTGTGTCTAAATGAGAGAAACTACTGTTTTTTACAATTCCATACTTAAGATAGTGTGAATCCCTCCCTCTCATTTCCTAGTGTAAGGAGTGAGACAAACAAATACATGCACTGTATTTTTTTCATGGTAATTATTATTTTCCTCCTTTCCAACAAATTTCTCACTGAGGAGTTCAGGTGTTTTCTTTTCTAAAGTATAATATTTTGAATAAAGGTGTTATTGATGATATTTCTACAATTTTCAGCAGGTTTTTCACTGCTAAGAACAGGTATATTATTTTTTGTAATAACCCATATTATATAAAAAAGATATTTCAATTATTTATATACTTAAAACAATTAATTTTCATTAACAAGATGTCAAGCTATCAAAAGAAATTGTATTCAAGTTTAATTTTTCAATAAGATATTCATTTTTGCCGAGATAAGCAACAGAATTGCTTTCTATATTCTAATAATTTAATAAATCTTGATAATACAATCTTTAGCCAATTTCATTTCCCTCGTGACCAACATGACTAATTCGTCATGGTACTGTATTATTGCATAGACTGTAGCAATTGCCAGGAAAACTTATCTATAACATTCCTCAGGTCCATAATAGCCTAGAAACAAACGCATGATTTTTTTTGTCCGGCCAAAATATATGTGGTCCATATAGGGTTAAGCAAATTCACATCATGTGACTATCTTTCTAATGCATCCCTCACATGTGTGGATCAGTGTATATAGGTACATTTACCATACTCCTGTTGGGCATCAGTCAAATATATTCTGGAGTTAATCTCCAATCTTAGTTTCAAATCCTAAAGTTTATTAGGACACTCTCAACCTCATTCTCTTATGTTACCACACAATTTTCTATTTTCTAAGACTGACAACTTTATTAAAAATGTTAAAATAAAATAAAATAAAATAAATATATGTTGTGTCTTGTTGCATTACTTATGACCCAGGCAGTGGGCAGGAGGCAAGGATGGCCTTCATCCACAAGAAGCTAAGTTGAAAAGGAAACAAGGGTGATGGATGGGAGTGCAATGGGCACGTGCCTCTGACTTGGCTACCTCTCTTATAAGGGGGAAGAACCCTTTGGTATACAGATATATAGATATATATATTTATCCCATATATTCACCATTTAACATGTGTTTATTCTAGTTTGTCACCACCAAAGTTATCAAGTGACCTTGCAAAATGTGCTCTACACTATGAACCCACTTCCACTTTGCTCAGCACAACTTTCTTGAAAGACGCAGAGTGCGGGGTGATCTAATAGAAGTGTTCAAGTGGATCACAAGGGTGATGCAAACAAGGTCATCATAATAAAACAACAGGGCAGGACTCGCAGTAATGGGTATAAACTGGACAAATTTAGATTTAAGAAGGAAATAGGCAAGAATTGGTTCACTAATAGGGTGGTCGATGAATGGAATAAACTTAGTAACCATGTAGTAAGTGCTGAAACTATCAGTTGTTTTAAAAAACGATTAGACAACTTTATGGATGGGGATGATAGGTGGTGATGGATACGGAGCTGCCTAGTGTAGGCCTTATGGTCTTTTGCAGTCTCCTTTATTCTTATGTTCTTATGTTATGTTCTTGCTATTTCTGGGTTTCTCATCCTGGGAGGTTGTCTCTGTTAACAAGTTTTCCACTTTTTGGTTACACATATGCCTATTTTCTCATGCCTTTTAACTTGAGTATCAAACTATTCATTCAAAGTTTTCAATCTTAAAGAGAATCTTCAATTTAGATCTTGTCATTAGGATATGAAAAACAAGTTCCACACAGTTAAATCTCCAATCAGTTCAAGCCTGAAATTTACAATGGATTTCTCTCCGGTTTATCTAAATGAAATGATATTGTCTAATATGCCTTGATGTTTATTTGGTATTTGTGTGTATTACTGCAACAGGTTTGTGTCGTGTTGGGAGGTAAAGTTAAAGGTAATGGGCAAGGGACTGGAAATGGTTAAAGAAAATGAAGAAAAATGGGAGGTGAGCCACCCGTTGTTTGCTGACAACACTGCACTTGTGGCAGAGTCAGACAGGGGATTAAGACAGGCGCGGATCCAGGAATGTTATTCGGGGGGGGGGGGGGAACTGGTAAGCAATAACTGATACTTGAAACACGCCAATATTTTAACCCCAAGAATAATGCTGTTGGCTTGGAGATTGGTCCAGAAACCTAAGTCTGTTTTACTCGTAATTGTATGTGAAGTATATAATTCACAAATATAATTCAAATCATAAATTCACACTAAAAAGTGTTTATCCAAGGAGAATCAAACTCGAGATGAGTGTACCACACTTGGGGGCGTTGGGGGGGCAGGACCCCTGGGCCCCCTCCTTGCATCTGCACCTGGATTAAGACAGTTACTGATGTAGTTAGGGAGGGTATGTGATAGGCAAAAGTTGAAGGTAAATGTGGTTAAAAGGTGATGAGATGTTCATGGGGGGAGGATGGCAGTGAGTTGGAAGTAAGTCTTACAAGAGAGAGGCTGGAGGAAGTGGATAGCTTTAGGTATTTGGTGTTGCATAAGGCAGGAATGGAGGTGGAAGTAAATTGTAGACTGAGAGAAGCAACTAAATGCCTTGGGGGATTAAAAAGCATAATGAGAAATAGGCATTTGAGAATGGATGCAAAGAGGACTATATGACAGGGTGATTGTGCTGACAATACTGTATGGGGCAGAGACCTGGAATTTAAGAGAGGCTAAGAGGAAAAGTTTAAAATGTGTTTGAAATGAAATGTCTGATAAACATGGTTGGGGTTACTAGGCTGGATAGAGTGAGAAACGAGGTGGTGAGGAGGATAGCTAGGGTAGAGAAGGAGATGGGAGATAAGGCTGATTAAAGAGTATTGGGATGGTTTTGACACATGGAAAGAATAAGTGAAGAAAGATTAGTAAAAGAAATGTGGAAGGCAGAGGTGGAGGAAGTGAACTTGAGGGGATGACTGAGGATTAGATGAATGGATGGGGTAAAAGAGGGGAATGTCTTCTGAGCAAGGAAGGGAGAGGACAGAAGATAGGGGTGAGTAAAGAATGGCCATGTATAGATGATACTGTGATGCAAGGGATGGGGTGGGGAATAAGGGGTGTAGTAGGAAGTGGTTATGTATGAATGATATTGTGACTCAGCCTGAAGGATTTTTTTTTTCCGTCTTCTCCTTTTTCTGCATGATTCAGTGAAGTGGCCTTGTTGTGAACTTGCTGTGTTTTGCTGCATTGCTTCTGACCTAGGGTAGTGGACAGGATACAGGGATGACCCATCATCCATGAGGAGCTAAGATGAGAAGGAGGATTGGGTGGTGGATTGGAGTGGAATGGGTGAGAGTGGGTACTTGTGTTTTGACTTGGCTACCTCACTTGTAAAGGGAGAAAAAAAAAAAATGTATATAGATGTGTATTCGGTCTTCTGACATCATCTATCAAAATCAATTATAGTGTGTCACTTCTTGATGAACAAACACCTCATATTACTTGCACTTTACTCATGCACTATGTTCTCATCAGTTGCTCCTTCCATCTTTACTCCAACCATTTTTCCTTACTTCAGTTTTTTCTTTATATGCTGATTAAGTTCCAATATATCCTCTAAGATTCCTCGAAACATTGAATTAAGTTTTAATTTCTTCACACAGGCATCTCTTTGATTTTCCAGTTTATTCACATCTTTCTTGCCGCCAAAAAAGCCTAAATATTTGGCCTTGTACTTGATAAACACATGACCTATGAGAAACTGAACATACTTAAGGAAGTTGCAAGAACATGATTTGGAAGTTGAAAAAACAACAATAATAACTACTAACAGAATACAAAAAAACCCATAAGAAACTAAGATAGAAGGGACAACAAATGGGTTTTGGATAGGTGTGGGGATGGGTACAGGGGGTGTATGGTTTGACTTGGCCAACCCCCTTATTAGGGGCAAGAAGCCCTTTGGTATATACTGTATACATATAAAAATTACCTTTACCCATGGATCAACTATCAAAATCAAGACTACCTATAAAAAAAAAATACAGCCTCATACAACTGTCCGCACTAATCAACAACAAAGAAACTCCTACATTCAGAGACCAAAATACATCCCATACAACATACATGATAACAACAGGCATACAGTTCTATGCATTTATTTATGTATTTCATTTGTTATTTACATTATAGTTTTTATTTATTAATTTATTATTATGATTTTTTTTTTGCATCCGACCTAGATATGGACCAAAAGGTCTCCTGTTGGCATGCTCCGCCTTTGTAATCCTTTGTAATACACCCAACACTATCATATCACACACAGTTCACTATACGCATAAAAAAGTTACTTTAATATCAACAATAACCTATCCCTTGCATCCCACAATACATCCATAAAAATGCACATACACACAGATCACAAAACAAGTATTCCTTCACAGGCTGCCAAATTCTACACTTCACCATTTTCCCAGAAACTAATCCAACATAGAAATCAGCACCAAAGAAGGCAAGAGTTGTAGTGGTATGCAGAAATTCATGTCACCAATTATGCACTAAAATAGTACCAACACAGAATTCATGTGTCAACATATAGCATCTACCCAAGATGCAACCATCTCATGGAAGACGTAGCACAACTATTAATACATTGTCCTTCCCTCATCTGACAATGCAAAATCTCCTCGCTGAATGACTCTGGGATGAACCACTGGCTCTGGCCGCTTTGGAAAACCACGGGTGTCTTGCATGAGAGAACCAGAGCAATGAAATTATCTATAAGAGAAAGGATCTCGCCAATTCATACCACTAAACAACAAATTGGATCACACCACTAAACAACAAATTGGAGACCTCTTATCACAATTTAATATTCTTCACAGGTGGAACCAATGATGGGTACATGCTAATGATGGTGCTGTGAGATGGATGACAAAGAATCATTCCCATACTGACCATCTTCAAAACTTATGAACATCTTCATATCTACCTAGATGATGAAACCCTAGGGGCTGACACAGTTTAGAGCAGTAATTCTTCAACTGTGCACCACAAGTATCCCCTAAGTGTGCCGCGTATTTTTTATGGATAGATATGCGTACTTGAATTTATATTACTACACACACATGCATGCACATATACTAATATCATGTCAAATACATATTTCTGTGTCAATGGTATAGGTACCAAACTTACACTATACTGAGCTGGTGCACCATCAAGGTCCAAGATGTGTCATTAGTATGTCATTAAGCAATAAAGTTTGAGAACCTCAGGTCTAGAGACTGTGTCCAGGATATTTCTCCGCTTTAACTATGCTTTCTGTATTTTTTCATATACAGGGGGCTAACAACCAGGAACCCTTCCCCTTCTATTATGGTAAACTAATGATATAAAAACTGTCACACACTCATACAACAGTCCAGTTTTAGCAAATGTTCAGGATGACATAGATTATAATTTTCTACATTAAATGTATTTATCCAAACTTAATTAGATGAAATAATGGAAGGACTTTCTCTAATATTTTTTTTTTGTTAGAAAAGGATATATTTTGTTGTGATCAATATTGAAGAGGGAGAAAATTGTGCTTACAGATGGGACTTCTAGGATTCCCAAGCTCATCTGAAAAAATACAACAGCTTCTTGTCAGAGATATCTATGGGAAGGTCCAAGGACCATTGCAAACTATAGTGGGGCTATATATGTCTTTTTGTTTTAAATTACACGCATTTCTCTGGTGATATTTGAAGTTAATTGTGACCATACAATATAACATTTGAAAGACACTAAACACCATAATAAGTACTTAAACATAGAATATTCTAAACTGTGAGCAGTTAAAAAATTGCAACAACATTCAATATTATATAAATAATAAACAGGGCATCATTCCTCTGATGGTCAGCGAAGTTTGTTGAATACAATATTTATATGAGAATCCTTTATGACAAAAACACTGATATATGCATGGACAGATAAACTACATTGACTGCAAGAAAATGTCATTAATAACTCATAATTTCTCACACATAAGACCTCAAAATTATAAATAGTTCCCACAAATTGCTGTCATTACTTTATCCCAACTATGTTGAGAATATAACTAGAGGTTCATATATAAACTGTAGATTGAATACACCACGTATCTAATCATCCTATTTACTATAATTCAAAAGTTCATTACTCAAATTATATTTCATAATCTGGCTGATTGCTAGAACTGAACTTGTACTACCACAATTACACTTCTGTGACTTCAATGATTTTGAGTTGTCATACGACAACATAACGAATTAGTAGGTTTATAATTTTTCTACGTAATAATCCTCATATTACAGAATTCCCAGTTTGTTCAACTATGACATTCTCATAATCATGAATGTACAGTATATGATTAGTATCTCAAGCACCTTTTTTGATTAGTGACACAACTCCATGTAAGCCATGCTACCACATCTACTTAAGTTTGGTGAGCTCTAGAATTTTAATTATAATCTTATCTAATCTTACAAACCTTGGCTTCTTCAGACATGATACGAAATCTATTAATTCGCCCTATGAGCAAAACTCCTTCCCCGTTTGTGTATACTGTGTTCTATTGCAATCACATTTAAAGGGGAAACATTTTTAAATACATTTATACGGTTTGAGAAATATAAATGCAGTCTTTAATGGGACTGGTATTGCATAATTATATAATATAAATATAAATACAATAACGATTTATTGTATAATATACTTGACATCATTCATTACACAGTGGCTTTCCTCATTATTTCCTAAAGATGATTAACCCAAGCCTATCAGCTTCCAAACAAACAACCTTTCGAAGTATCTGTAGGCGGGACTGGGTAATTCCTGCTGGTTTATTGCAGATAACCATTCCTTATATGTAATGTCTCGTCTCTCAGAACTATGTGCTGTGCATTTCTTAAGTAATCTGTAAGAATAAGCATTGCATGTTTTAATCATGAACATATCTCATTATGAAATGAATTAAAATGGTTGCAATTTTCTGTAAAATTACGTACACAAGATAAATATATGCCACTGTTTAACACATTTATTGTACTTTTTGTCAAGCGAACTTGTATTATTTTAACCATCTTTTAAGAAATTTATGTTTTTTCACCCACGAAAATATACTTATGCAGACCGAGTTCAAGCCTGATAACGGCTTGTACGCCGTATTTGGTTATTGCATATTCAGTCTCTACTTGCCATGGTAACAATAAATGTATAAAACGGAAGTCACCGAGGACTGTGATTCAGTAATCATGTAATTGAGATTATACCAATGTCTTTTCCTGTCCATTCAAGAATTAATGAGATATCTTTTGCATCTAATGCAAATAATGACGTACCACTGCGATAAGCGTCCCAATACTTATTTAAATAACAGTATCAATGTGATATTTTAAGCGTAAAAGTTTAATTTCATGGTTAACTCATAAATGGGCGTTGACGCCTATGTTAATTTTTTATTGCAGTTGAGCATCTTGGAGACAGCTGTTGAAAATGATATGATAGTAATTGCAGGTCTTGTAGTCCATGCGAGAGGCGTCGGCGGGCCCGCCAAACGCCGCCCACCGTCAATGAAGGGTGGGGCAGTTGCATACCAAAATCACCATGGGCAGAAACATCAAGAACAAATTCTTTTATTTACAAATATACAAGTACACACATAAATAGCATTACATTTATTGTTCCTAGTATTCTTATCAGTGATTTTTGTACGCGTAAAGGGCCTCTATTACCCTTAACATACAGAATACAGTTTAAAATAATGGTTCATATACAGAAGACAGACCCATTTTCCTCGCTGCGTCAATAACTCCTCTGCTTAGTTTTTTAATTCTTTTTCTTTTTTTTAGGGTGGAGGAGGGTAGGGAAAAGATGTGAACTCCCACCTCGTCCATGTATAATCTTGTAAGAGTTATACCCTGCAGGACATGTGAGATTTTACGTGCTTGCTGTACCCGACGTGCCAGGACGCTAAGAGTTCCTCCTCCTCCTCCCCCACCCCCTCTCCGAGTTGCATTCTCATCCACGGCCACAAGTTTTCATATTTAATATTATCTATTGATTTATTTATTCGCATATGTATTTATTCACTTGTTTACTGTGATATATGTTTTATTTTTAGTACTGCCTCAGCCATTGACTACGTTTTTTGTTCTGTAATGAAGAATTAGAATTGTTTTTGCAAAGGATACGAGTCAGGGACTAGTTGCTCGTACAACACGGACGGCAGTCAAAAGGAGGAGCGTTGGCGGCTGGCGAGGGGCTACGGGTCACCAGTAGATAGTAACGAAGCGAAAGAATTTCCTCTCATTGTTTGTGTTTGTCTACCAATTTCTCTCAGAGGAATATGCAGAAATGTACGAATGATGATAATATTCAACTTTATTGCAGTAGTTGAATTCAGACATATTTAGTTTTGCTCCAAATTTGAGCATTCTCGGAGGAAAGGAGCTGATGTAGGGAATGGCGTGTTCAGGAAACATTGATATTTCACATAAGGTTTGATATATAATTCTTTATTTTTATTTTTTAGAAAAAATACTTAAGTCAAAGAATACATATAACATTGGTATGCTGATATAATGGGTTATGGTTGGCAGTAAACAGCGGGAGTTCGTGGAGTAATTGCATACACACAGACATACACAGGCACACACACACACAGATACACGCGCAGATACACACACATACTTTTCTTCAACATCGATATAAGAACATTCTAGATACAACGGAGGGTCGTTCGATTCGTCAGTAAATGTAGAAAATTCTAATAAAAACTAATAAGTTACCACTGAAAGAATATGTACTATTTGGGAATAGTAATACATAAAACCATAGTTCAACAGCTAATGAATTACTGTGTATAGTGTTGTAAATAGTTTTGATATATTACGGTAACTCTATGTCGATGGAAAATATAAAAGGATGATCATGAAACACTAATGAAGAGTTCACATGCACTCCAAATAATGACGCATGGGTGACTAAGGCGGATTCACAATGCATCAACAGCCAACGCATGCGCAGTAACATATTCTCGCCAGAAAGTGTCTTGAGTTGTTCTTATATCGACATTGATTTTCTCATTCACATTAAGGTCCACTCACCGATGGACACAGCATGACTTGAGGGTGATACGGTTTCTCTGTGACATTTCATAATAAAATATATTTGAAAAACCCGCGCTGCGCGATGACATCATACATCGTTCCCATTTTCTGTGGTGAGGTGACGCCGGCCGAAAATGACGTCATGTCGTCGGTCGATTCCGTTTTCTGTGGCGGAGCGACGCTGATTCTCGGACGAGTTTTTGTTCGACGGCGGGGTTGAGGTCATGTCTGCAAAAAAGTTTATTGCGAGGCTTGTGCATCCTTCACATGAACGGGTGATGCGCTTCTGTCTCTTAAAGGGAACTTAAAAATAGAACTATTTTGGTGTCTCTCCCGCTGCTCGATGCCATTTTATCACAAGCTGCTTAGCCAGGCAAATAACGCAGCTAAAAGTACATCACACATTCGTCGTGTTTTCATTAAAAAAAAAAAATACTTTTGGTCTGCACCCTGGGTGCCATCTTCCTAACTATTGCGAATTCGTTTCACATGAGGAGACCCGGGAGACAGTATTTCTTTGTGGAATTTTCCACAGCTCAGTCTTTTTATATCTTGAAACAGGAAATAATGAGTTTGGTCAAATGCAATCTTATAGATACATTGTCACGACTATTGTCATAGGAATAACGATAGTCATAATAATGATAACGATGGAGGTGATAATGATCATAATAATGATAATGATAATAATAGTAATACTAATGATAATAATAGTAGTAATAATAATGATATTAATAATGATAATAATAATAATAATAATAATAATAATAATAACATTACAGCAATAACAACAATGATAGTAATAAAGCTAATAATGATGTTAACGATAACAACAATTCCAATAATAATAATTATGACAGTGATACTAATAACACTACACTAGTCTCCATTGGTGAAACGAAAGCGCACTAGCTTTGCAAAGCGTTCCCAGACATCCGGAGGTGTGAGTGTGAGTAGGTGCATCCACAGTCTATCACAAACCCGTACTGCAACGCAGAGGCGCCTCCACCATCGATCACACTCCCGGTCGGCGCTAGAAGGAGCACTGGCAGTCTTTCACGACCATGTTCGGCAGTATGGTGTCCTGGACGCTGTTGTCGGAGGACATTAGTAGGACTTGCAGAGGCTCGAACCGGGTCGGGGCGCAGCACGGAGTGAGGGCGGCTCGCATGCTGGCATTGAAGGGAGAGTTTTCCGCTCTCAGAATCGTCTGTTAATAAAAATAAATGAATAAATAAAAATAATAATGTTTTATGAATAAACAAAGAAAATAATAATAATAGAATAACAATACTAATAATAGTAGTGGTAGTAATAATAACAACAATAATAGTAGTTGTAATAATGATAGTAATAATAATAATGATAATAATAATAATAATAATAATAATAATAATAATAATAATAATAATAATAATAATAATAATAATAATACTGATAATAAAATAATAATAATAATAATAATAATAATAATAATAATGATAATAAAATAATAATATTAATAATGATAATAAAATAATAATAATAATAATAATAATAATAATAATGATAACAATAATAATAATAATAATAATAATGATAATGATAATAATAACAATAAGTAGGCCCCCTCCCCCGAGGTCGTGACATTTGTCTTGTGTGTTTGGGTGGCCATATACATTATATATATATCATATATGTATATATATATATTATATATGTATATATATGTATATATATAAATATATATATATATACACACACACACACACACACACACACATATATATATATATATATATATTATATATATATATACATATACATATATATATATATATATATACATACACATATCCACATATATATACATATAAATATATATATATATATATATATGTATATATGTGTGTATATATATACACATATACACACATATATATACATATAAATATATATATATATATATATATATATATGTGTGTGGGTGTGTGTATATATATACACATATACACATATATATATACATATAAATGTGTGTGTGTGTGCGTGTGTGTGTGTGTGTGTGTGTGTGTGTGTGTGTGTGTACGCGCGTGTGTATGTATGTATACATGTGTGTGTGCGTGCGTGTGTATGTATGCGCGTGTGTGTGGGTGTGTATGCATGTATGTATGCATGCATGCGTGTGTGTGTGTACACATCTTTATGAAAATATTTGTATAAATATATAAAAATATTTAAATATAACAAATTACCTTGCCCGATCACACCTATGCACCCACCCTTCGCGCATAAGCATATTTATGCATCAATATATACAAAAAACATACATAGATACATAATCAAAGGATATATGAAACTAGAGAGTGGTATGCATTGTTGATTTTCTTCTTGTTTATTACAAAGGATTTTATTCGTATAAGGGAAGAGCTGGGTGAGGTTAGACCACACACACACACACACACACACACACACACACACACACACACACACACACACACACACACACACACACACACACACACACACACACACACACACACACACACACACACACACACACACACACACACACACACACACACACACACACACATCTCTCATGGCGCACACACCTCTCATGGCGCTGTGGTTAGAGCTCTGGCCTGCCACTACGGAGGTCCGGGTTCGACTCTCGCCCGGGGCTGAAATAATATCAGTATCGCAGCGCTGAGGGGTGTTACTCCAACTCTCGTGGGCGGGGAGTTGGGGGGGGGTGTGCAAGGTCATAGCATTACCCATAGATCGGACCTACGAGCTCTGAGCTCTCTTCCAGGAGGGAAATAGCTGTCGATCACGAGTCCAACACGTGATTCAAAGACCAAGTGAATACACACACACACACGCACACACATACACACACACACACACACACACACACACACACACACACACACACGTTCAGGGATAAGGCAGGTTACTTGGTGTGATCTGGCCTAATAATGCATGATTTCTCTATTGGCACAATGCTAGAGTGCCGTTTCTAGGATCTCTGTGGCGAGAGAGAGAGAGAGAGAGAGAGAGAGAGAGAGAGAGAGAGAGAGAGAGAGAGAGAGAGAGAGAGAGAGAGAGAGAGAGAGAGAGAGAGAGAGAGAGAGAGAGAGAGAGAGAGAGAGAGAGAAAGAGAGAGAGAGACTCACCCTAATCAAGGAGGAGTAGTTATTAGACTTCGGGAGCCCTCCGAGGCAGTCGCCGCTACAGTAGGAGGCGCTGTAGCTCTTCGGATACACGACGTATCTGTCCCAGCCCAAGTCCTTGAAGTTGATGTGGAGCGGCTTGAGGCAGCACTCGGAGGACGAGGAACACGAGGGCGTCGAGGACGAACCGCCCCCGGAGCTTCCAGTTGACCGACGAAGGCGCTGCTGGAGGGGAAACAGAGTTGGGACCTTGAAACTGACGCTTCGGTCTGCTTGGGCGGGGAGGGACTTGCTTCCGAGGTCGACCTTGGCGATTACCCCTTCCAAAAAACATCTGTGACTCGACCGTCGACCTCCAAGGGTCGAGATCTTGTCCGTCGACCTCAAAGTGTCGAGATCTTGTCTTTAAGATCGAGTGCGTATAGTGGAGATTTTTTTTTTTTTTTTTTTTTTCGGTTCGACTTCCGGAGTTGCGTTTTGTCGCTAAAAGATGGCGGTAGTATTAGACTGTTCATGTATCTATTTATTTGTTTTTTTATTTGTCTATTTGTTTATTCAATTACTAATTTATTTATCTACTTATTCATTTATTTACCTATCTATACATTTGTTTACGCATCTATTTATATATCTATTTATTTATTAATATATTTAGCTATTTACCTATTTATGTATTTATCAATGTATCTATGCATTCACTTATCTATCTATCTATCTATCTATCTATATATATATATATTTATATATATATATATATATATATATATATATATATTATATATATATATATATATATATATATATATTTATTTGTTTATCCATGTAGGCGTTTGTGAAATTCAAAGGTGGTTGCAAGGCAGGGGAGGCGAACCGATTTCGGTCACTAAATTTGACTTGTTATGTTATGTGCACGTATGTCTCACAGGCAACCCCCCCCCCCCCCCGCCCCCGGCTCCCTCATCTCCAGGAACCCCCGAAGAACCCTCCTTCCCCCTCCCCACAGGACCCTTCCCCCGTGGGGAAAAGGTCTTCTCCTGACGATACGTACCTGCATGTCCGTGGCCTCGACGCCCTCGACCACCAGGAAGGGCCGGTGGCGCTTCTGCGGGTCGATCGGGAAGGCGTGGCGCGGAGAGGTGCACGTCGGGCACGTGACCTCCAGCTCGAGGGTCTTACTTCGTCGGTAGCTCGGCGCCTCCCTCAGGCTGTGCTTCCACTTCCGAAGTGCCTGACTCACGTCGAAGTGGACCCAGCCCTCCGACAGCCGGGTCACGTTGTGGCTCACCGTCCAGCCTCGTCTCCGGGGGTCGCCGACCCCCCTCCCGGCGTCCCCCCTGCGGTCATGCGACCCCGACATCTCCCGCAGGCGGAGGAGCTGCGGTTCGTTGTCGCCTCCGTCAGGGACCTTCCAGGCCCAGAGGACGGCGACAGCGTGGCGGAGTGCGAGGAGAGACTCGTCAAGTGTTATCTGGAAGGAGGCTGACGGGTGCTGCGTCCTCTCGTCGCACCAGAGGCCTGCAGGAGGGAGAAGACAGACCTTAGCGCCATTGTTCTTTTGTTCTTACAAAGACCTCGCCGTTTCACTCAGTCGAGGTCAGGACCCCGCGCACAGCAGTTTCAAGGACTCGAGGGGAGTCGAACACACTTGCCTGGTGTGTTTGGACAGCCAGGGCGAATGGCAGTCACCAGGTCACTCAGTGTCAAGGGAGTCGTGTTTGTCCTTCAACGAATTGAAATTTTCTGGTGTTAGACAAAACCAAATGCATAATGTGTGTCACGGCTTACGGGATGCTCCCAGCTGGTTATAGGAAACGGCTTCATAGTCTCTTAAAGAGGCAAAGGACTGCGCATGAGACTGAGAGGAGTAATTAATAACTAGAGCCCGGATTTCTAGCATTTATTCTATTTTTGCTATTACGACTATAAATGCAAATAAAAATTTGCATTTATTGCAAAAAATGCTACTTTACTATATACGCTATTTTGACCAGACACAAAGGCAAAAAGTAGTCATTATGCAATAAATGACTATAAAACCTGCACAAAGAAGTAGTACGTATCTGTACCATTAAACATATAATAATTTAATTATCAAGTAACGCTGAATAAATAATTGATATAACTAAGTTTGCCATACTTCAACTTTCTTTAAATTTCCTATTAAAGAAAACGTAAGAAATATAATTGAGGAAATTTTTGAAATATAATTAAAAGATAAAAGTGGGTTTTTTGTCAAATTAATGAAATTATAAGCAACAAAAATTAAAAATGGGTTATGTTTACATATAATAGTAATGTATTATAATACATTGTAGCAATGTATAAATATGTGTCACGTGTGTACCTAATCTGCATTCCACGTGAATTGTGCAAGTCATTGTTATTGTGGTCATGCCATTACCAGTTACACAAGTGCTTGAACCTGCTATAAAATGCCAAAAGTGAAGCAATCCGATGGAGTGCGTATCAGAAAAATACTTTAAGTATGCTCCTGTCACTTTAGTAGAAGTTGAGCGGACATTTTCAAAAATGAAAATGATTCTTTCAGATAGAAGATTGTCGCTTACAACGGAAAATATAAATAAAATGTTAATTATTTCTTGCAACAATGTTTAATTATTAAGTATTACTTTGTTTTGTTATCTATTCTATAGTTTTTTAACTATATGGTTTCCGATTAAAATGATAACTTTCAGTTTTTATAGCTACCTACACATGAAAAAAAAAGTGCTGAATTTTAGACAAAAATAGCAAAGTTTTACGTGCAATTTTGCTACAAATAAGAACTATTTTGCTAGAAATAAAAACTATTTTGCTATGATACCTGCAATATCAACTTTTTTAGTCCTATTTTGACCATATTTTTTGCGCTATTTTGACCACTTTTTTAGGACTAGAAACCCGGTCTCTATTAATAACCTAATCAGAAGTACCCAAGTAACTGGAAATTACTTCGAAAAAATACATAGATATATATCTAAGAGGCGGGGAATGAGGGACGACAGGAAGAGGATGGAGGAGGGGAGAATGGGAAGGGAAGTGGAAGAAGGAAAGGGAAGAGTTTGGGGCGAGGGAAGCGAAAATAAGAGATGAAGGGGAAGTAGGAGAGGAGGGGAGGGGAGGATATAGAGTGGAGGTGGAGGGAGAGGGGGTGGGGAAAGGGTAGATGGTGACGGGGAGGGGAGTAGGAGTGTAAGTAAAATGGAAAGGCTGGAGGCTGGGTGGAGAAAGAGGAGGAGTCGATGGGGAGGAGAGGAGAGAGAAGGGGAAGTGGGAGGAGGTGGAGAGAAGAGGGGAAAGGAAGGGTAGGGGGAGGGGAGAGGAGGGGTAGGGGGAGGGGAGAGGAGAGGGAGGGAAGAGGAGGGGTAGGGGAGGGGAGAGGTGGTGTGGGGGAGGGGAGAGGAGGGTTGGGAGTGGGGAGGGGAGAGGAGGAGTGGGGAGGAGAGAGGGAGGACGGGTGGGGGAGGGGAGGGGAGAAGAGGGGTGGGGGAGGGGAGAGGAGGGGTGGGGAGGGAAGAGGAGGGGTGGGGGAGGGGAGAGGAGGGGATGGGGAGGGGAGGGGAGAGGAGGGGCAGGGGAGGGGAGGGGAGAAGAGGGGTGGGGGGAGAGGAGGGGCAGGGGAGGGGAGGGGAGAAGAGGGGTGGGGAGGGGAGGGGAGAGGAGAGGGGCAAGTGAAAGGGAGGGGGAGTCCAACAGACGTACTATGGGATGTGAGTATTTCATTTCGCTCCGATGAGAAGTGCGCGTGTGGTGGAACACGGACCGGGGTCAGCAGGAATGTGTGCTTAGCAAGCACGCGTCTGCCGGCCCACTGTACAGATCAGGCACTGCAGAATTGCACCGCAGCGTGGCACTGTAGAATGCCAGCTTACGGCAGCAGTGGAAGGGGATCTCTCTCACGGTGTCCATGAATGGCTGGCTCTACACAGGTAGTGGGATACAGACACACAAACAGTTGTTAAACGTACACACGCACACACACACACATACATACACAAAGAAAAGAAAGAGGTGACCTGCTGACCATCTACAGAATCATGAAAGGCACGGAAGTCCTTGGTAGAGAGGACTTACTAAATTGGGATGAGAGAAATGCAAGGGGACGTGAAAAGAAACTCAAAAAGGACAGTTATAGAGGAGACCTGAAAAAAAGTTTTCCACACAGAGTGGTGGATGTCTGGAACAAACTAGACAAAACAATAGTGTGTACAAAAACTACAGGCGGATTTAAGATCAAACTAGACACTGCGAGACACAAAGACGGGACACCACGAGCATAACTCCCCTTCCCGTAAGATACAACTAGGAAAACACACACGCACACACACACACACACACATACATACATACACACACACACACACACATACATACACAAACACACACACACAGACACATGCGGGATCGTCATCGGTGTTTCTCGGGTTTCAGGCCGACTTTCCAGGAACTTCGGTCAACCCCGTCAGGTCGAGCGAGGTCAGGGGTCGGCACCGTTTAAGTCCACGCAGGCACATCCTTTCATGTCTACAGTCTTGAGTGCCAAGTGTGTGTAGTCTTGGATGAAACTTCTCCCGCGGTGGTGGGCACTTTACTCCATTTATTTTGGCTGCCGCCGGGTGATTTTATTCATCTTTGTCTGCGGCGCTAGACAATTTTATTCATATCCGTAGTAAACACCTCCCCCCCTTTGACAGTCAAGGTGGGTAGAGGGGGGTAACATTCCTTCATTACCGGGTGAAGACATTTGTAAAAAAAAAACAACCAGTATATATATATATATATATATATATATATATATATATATATATATATATATATATATATATATATATATATATATATATATATATATATATATACAGTATATATATATATATATATAAATTATCATTGTCTTTGCCATCAACTTTGATCGTCCAAATATCACATTATTAAGGTGTCAAGACATTTCGAAACACTGTTGCAAATTGAGTGCCTCCACGTGGTTTCATTGCATTGTTAAGGCGACCACCAAGCCGAAGAGACAATAAATCATAGTGAACAGTGACATTGGTGATATACGGATGGTTTCAAAGAACAATACTATTGAGTCAACATATCCTGAGGATGAAAGGATCAGGATACCGTTCCAGTAGGGTTACCCCCCCCCCCAAAAAAAAAAAAAAAATATATATATATATATATACATATACATATATATATATACATATATTGTATGTACGATAATTTCTGTTACAACATCGGACATTATTTTCTCTTTGTTCTCTTTGCCATATTTTTTTTCTTTTTAGGTTTCGTTAAATTTGGAGCCCAAAATCCAAAATGCACGATAACTAGCGCTTATATTAGGAGGACAGGCCTCTTGGCTTCTTTCCTGTGAATGGCATTAGAAGAAGAAACGGATGGAAATTATATTCAAAACATGATCACCGTCTGTGGTCAAATCTAACACAAGGTAAACCTAGCCTAACCTCGCCTAACTTTGTCCGATTCCGCTAACATCTCTCCAAATCGTTTTCCTAAACGGTCCTGTTGGTGTGTGTAGTATGAAATACAGTAGTCTTCTGGCATGGGCAGACTGTGCAAGATGAAGGCATTGTGGAAATCTTTTCATGAGATGAGAAAGCGCGCGCGCGCGTGTATTCACTTGTATTCACTTGGTCTTTGGATCACGTGTTGGACTCGTGATCGACAGCTATTTCCACATCCTGAAAGAGAGCTCAGAGCTCGTAGGTCCGATCTATGGGTAATGCTATGACCTTGCACACACACACACACACCCAACTCCCCGCCCACGAGAGTTGGAGTAACACCCCTCAGCGCTGCGATACTGATATTATTTCAGCCCCGGGCGAGGATCGAACCCGGACCTCCGTAATGGCAGGCCAAAAGCTCTAACCACAGCGCGCCATGAGAGGTGTGTGTGTGTGTGTGTGTGTGTGTGTGAGGGAAAGAGAGAGAGAGAGGAGAGAGAAGTATGTCCAAGAATTAGGACTGCACGGATTTTATATAATCAAAAAGACTTCTTGTATTCCGCCTCCCTCCTCCTTCGCTCCCTTAAAAATCTCCTTTACCAAGTCCATGACCCCAGCTTTACAGTATGATATTGTATCCAGGAATAGAAATGTTGGTTATAATAGCGACAAAATACGATACAATACAATGCAATTCAGTACAATACAATCCATCACTATTATCACCTATTCAGTACAATACAAGCCATCGCTATTATCATTATTATTCGTTATCGTTCCTACCCAAGTTGACAATATCCCGCTGCAATACAATACAATACAATACAATACAATACAATACAATACAATACACTGGAATTCGACGCTGGCTTTGGTCTGCCCGATTTGCTCAGCGCAGCGTCAGGTGTCCTGACGTTATCGCCGCTGACAGGGCGTGGGAACCATGCTGCTCCCGCCGACAGCGCTGACCGTCAGCATGGGCAGCCTTACAACTGGGCATAACAGTGCTGTTGCTAAGTATATGGTCGTGTTCGTGGACTCCTTGATCACAAACAGGGGTCACGTGTAACCGAATAGAATTGGCTAGCGTCAGAACTAAAAAAAAAAAAAAAAAAACGTTAAATATATCGAAGCCAAATGGAACCGTCAAATGTTAATGTCAAATGTTAGTGCCACCTAAACGGAATAGATTTTAATTTCACACCAGAATAAAAATGTAAAGTTTGTCACATGACTTGTGCATTTGTGGTGATCCTGCTAGGCCTGACCCACTAACCTCCAAAAGTTGAATAAGTTGACTACAATGAAAGTTGAACACCGATGCATGGTAGAAATAGTAGTAACAAATAACGATTGTGATCATGATAATATTGTTAGTTATCAGAATGATAATAATAATAATAATATTGAAACAATGATAATGACAATAATGCAAACACACACAAATGTAATCCCCGGTTTGGGTACGGCTTGGACGGCTGCTTAATTTAAAAAAAATTGCCTTAATTCCTCGCGGCAATTTATTATTATTACCTTAAAATGAATTGTATGTGTGTGTGTGGGTAGTCCCTCCGCTCCGCCTTAGCCTTTAGAGTAGAATGAAACGTAGATTTCTGACATTGATTAGTAAGACCTTCAAGACAGAAAAGTAAAGGGGTTTTTTATTCGTGTTTGGGTTGACCCATCGTATACATGCTTCTTGGTGTTGCTTGTCCACAGTAAACTTTTAAGGTTCGATTTTTGTATTTTGTACTCTTGACCTCATTTCATCCTGTTCTGATATCTATTTCTTATATAAGTCTGTCACCGTCAAAAATTATGACACTGACCTACGAAACATCTAGACTGTAAGCACGCTCAGGATACCCGGCGTGGGAGTTACCAGTTATTATTAAAAGTAATTATTTAACCTTCGTTCAAATTAAACTGTCAGTCGGAACAGTACATACTTTACATTTCTATAAGTATTTACACGGGAATTAGAATATCAAAAACATATTGTAATGCGGTAGAAGAAAAAGGGAATAAAAACAATTCAATTCAATGTTTGGCAACTTGTTCACTCTTGGTCCCCTTGTGTAGGCGTTTAGCAAATGTTGCAAAAATCACGCTTTGAGACGCAATAGAAAAAAATACATTTCTGTAACGCATCCTAACGTGACACGTTGATAATTTTCCCACTGAAACACACTGATAAAATAACGCCTTTGTCTTCCAAAGATAACGTGAAGAGCGCTTTGCTACGCGATATTTCTAACGGTCATATCACACTGTGGCAGAATTCATTAGGCGACGAAGACAACTGCCGTGACAATATAGTACATTCGTCCTTCCTCTCCAGTCCTTTGGGTCACCACTGGCAGGTTTCTGCCCCATGCCGATAATTTCCAGAATGATATACAATTGTGAATAGATGAATTTGTCTTATTAATTTGTTCTTGTTCAGATTTACAGTAGATGCTGAAGAGTGCTTCTGAACATTTTTTTTTTGTACTGAATCACAGCAGACGAGTCTATTCGAGGGAAATCTCCATTGCTCAGTGTTAAAGATTGATTTCAAAATTATGAGGATGTGGTTGTCTTTTCATATATTATTGTGGCCAGCATCAGATGTTTCTAGTCTGCTGGGGTATCATTAAAGCTAGATTAGAGTAGACTAGGAATGGCTAGAATAATAATTACATGAATACGAAATCAGAAACCCAGACTAGCATTTATCTGTTCATGTCAAAGTATACATACACGATTTACTGATGCATCGTTATAGGATCCAAAAATCAGTCGTCTGTGTGTGCGTGTATTTTGTTGGAATATTCATATAATTTGTGAAAAAAAGGTGAACGATTAATATTATCATGTTCATCTTATCCTCCGCACGCCATATAATGTGAATAAAAATGTGTGAAAATAACCTTAAAAAACACTAGGGATATGGCAGACTGTAATGTAAATCTAGAGTCTACGACAAAATGGTAGTCACCATTATTTTTCAATTTTACATTATATCTTACCTATACGAAAAAAAATGTTATAATGTTATTCGATAACTTGTTAGTATATGGAAACATTGTACATCTGGCAGAACTCACTGATGTAAATAGTAAAATATTAGATATCTGTCATTCAAGTGACGTAGAAGGTGTACGGGACAAGTTTGTTACAATCAAGAAACTTTAGTACGAAGTATGGGTATTTTGATTACACTTGTGCGTTATTATATCGGCAAAGTATAGTGTATAAAAGAATTTATTGGTATATCAATACAATTTGTTTCCTAAATTTTGAAGAAACAAGATCATCCAGAAGTTTGGTCCGTGTTGGTGAAGAAACTACGGTTCCAGCCTATGAATCACCGTTGGATAAACAAGTAAGTGTTATTCATGTAATTTACCTTTATTTATTTCCGTCTTGCTATAATAGCAATGCAAATGTATTAAGCAATCAAATAATCCGACGTGTTTCATTTTTTTTATTTAGTAACGAACACAAATGGAACTCGATTTGGTGTCGGTTTGGCTCGTGCGTTCCGTGGGATCGACGCTGGCGCGAAGGCTTTCATTTACCCGATTTGCTCAGCGCAGCGTCAGGTGTCCTGACATTATCGCCGCTGACAGCTCATGGGAACCGTGCTGCTCCTGCCAACCGCGCTGACTGTCAGCATGGGCAGCCTTACAATTGGGCATATCAGTGCTGTTGCTAAGTATTTGGTTGGACTATGATAGCAGTGTAGATGTATAAGCAATCAAATAATCCGACGTGATTTCCGTTTTTTGTTTAGAAATGAACATAAATATTGGCGGGAAATGAATGTTTTGAGCACTTCTGGAGTCTCGTATGGAAAAACTATATGCTTACCTACCCCTCTCATTATAAACGTGACAGGATTAATTACCAACAACCTGTTTAGTCACCAGAAATTCAAATTACTTTACTTTGAATATGCAAGTGAGAACTGGTTATTAAATTGGCCGTGTTAACACGGGTAGGGTGGGTGAGAAAATTGTTAGCCACATTCCCCACGAAAACCCAATCTGTATACACGAAACGACCCATAAGTGTCGTATAAGTTAAAAGGAGAAGCAGTGTGTTTTGTAGTTAGGAACTAGTATGTAGTATTCAGGGCCGGTACTGCTGTCAAGGTCAGCTAGACAGCTGCATAGGTCTGGATATTTTAGAGAAAATATCTTGGTGCAATTAAAGAATATCTTATTAACGAAGGGAACAGTGGGTATGGAAGAAGACCGCGTTGTCAAAAATGTTGGAGTGTTTTTTTATTATTATTAATATCGAGTGTAATCTCGTGTAATTTCTTTATTAAAATTTATTGATATGGGAGAAGGGTGGGGGGTAGAGAGTTGTATACCATGGCGATGGCCCTGGGAACATTGCCGCCACTTCAACGAAGTCAACAATGTTGAACATTATGAATGGACAGGTGAGCTTTGTCGATGGGATTCACTCGCTTGAGATACCTATTAACGCCAGATAACTTATTTCAATATTCATTGTTGTGGCTCGGTTGCTAATGGGTTTGGGTATTTCTTTTATATCAGTTGTGAGTAAACTCTTATCAGTCATGTTCTGTGAGGCATTATTTTTTTTAGAAAGTGTGAAATGTTCGTTCCACTAAATATGATGCAGTATTTTTTTTTAGATTTTAATAACTACCAAAACTCGTTTCAATAACATCACTTGTATGGCGACAGCTGGCAACCGAGTGATTAGGTCCCATTCAGTATTCACAAGAAAAATTACTGATTACCAAGACGAAAAAACGAAGTTAGTTGGAGTTAAAACTTGAAACCGCTGGGCATAACAGAGCATGAAGTGTATAGCATGTACATACATACATAAAGAGACTTTTCTTCTATACAAACTCCATTCAAGACAAACGCAAGAGTTATGGCCGCCCGAGCGCATCTGCTAAAGACGCAATGTAAACAAATACCTACGTTGGAGGGATGCAATGGTGCAATTGTTCTTTGCCTTTTCACCACCACTCCCCCCCCACCCCCGTCCGCTAGTAGTAAGCTCTTGCCCTCCGCCCCCACATCCCCCAACTTCCCCGTTAATAACTGGCTCTTTCCCCCGTCGCGGAGCCGGATTAAGGCATTGAAACCAAAAACACTGAAAATATCATCGGTTGCCACTGGTCATTGCGAGTGACCATTTCTTGGTGGCCAAGTTGTTTTCATATAAATATTAACGCTTTCGCTGAGTGCAGGGGTTTCTCTCTCAGCTAAATTAAATCGCCTGACGATAGGCAGAACAAATATAAAGTAAACAAAAAAACAGTAAATCTGTGACCAAGTTTGACGCGTGGTGGTGTTGAAGTAATTTTAAACCTTTTCTCATGAAATGGACAGCATATTTGTAAATGAAACGTGACAGTGGCAGGGACGGAAGGAGTATATAAATCGAGATGGATCTAACCCAGTGTTTCCCGACCTTTTTTCAGGCGACCCCCTAACATGATCCTCATGATATGGACGCGACCTCTAATCTATTTGTGTATGTTAATAATATACATGACTAGGTGTTGACTGTAAAAGGTAAATAAGTATAATATACGTGTGAGAAAGGTAATGTGAGGTTATAAAAGACAAAGTTAACATCATTATGGTTATTGTATTGAATTAATCTAATTTTGCAACAAATAAATTAGCATACAAGATGTCTTGGCGACCCCAGGAAAAACGCTTAGCGACGCCAGGGTTGGGAAACGGTGGTCTAACCTATTCCACGGGGATTAATGAAATAGACGACGGCCAGAATAAAATAAAACGTGCTGCCACATGGTATTGACGGTATTAGGTCCTGTAATTCTGTCTAACGCCAGGCGAAGGTTGAACTGGTTTACTTGAATGAAATCGCATGGCGGCAGCTAGCATAAACGACTGGAGTCGTAAGACGCGAATTGAAATGTTACTGTGATTGGCATACGGTTTATGGAACTGCCAACAGTGAAATAAAATTAATTACTAACCCCCCACCCTCACCCCCACTCCCACCTTCATCCCACCCACGATGACGTATGCCAATGGGCAGTTTTGATTGGTTCTCGCTAGTTTTGTGTCCAATCGCAGTGCCTCTGGGTATGTGACGTCATGGAGAGGAGGTGGGTGGGGGCTGGATGGAGTTCTGGCAGAGTTATAGATTTGATTCCGGAATTTAATAGTGTCTGTCGATAGTCGTCGATCGAGCTGACTGGGTTCAGGCTGGGTCATGTGGCTAAATATATACTGTTTTTTTTTCTGGTTTCCCTCGGATGAAATTTAAATTTTAAATGGGGGAGGTGGGTTTCTAGGCCTGATGGTATGTGTATATATATATGTATATATATATATATATATATATATATATATATACTCTACATATATATATATACACGTGGTTCGACTTGTTTGAGAAGGCTTCAGGCATATTTACTAAATGAATAGATAAATTAATAAACAAAAATAAAGAGGTGGGTAGGAAAATAAGTATTGAATAGATGACTATATAAATAATTTAAATAGATGAATCGATGAATGAAATCAAGCCAAGAACAGTCTACTATTAGCAGCTGACATGCAAACACACTGCTAAACCCAGCGATGGTAAGTGGCATTTGTTGCAGTAAGAGTCGTTCTGAAGAAAACCGAAATAATTAACGACCCAAAAACGAAAAGTATCGTGTTCATTGAGGCTTATGGATGTTCACATGATCATACGTGGCTTCTCCTAAAAAAGATAACAATTCTTTCCCATCAGGTCCCTTCCCTGGGCGCGACGGGTGACGCCATGATTTATTTAATTTTCTCTGATTTTTTTTTCTTTCTATTTATCCTTTTTACGATGTTTTGCCGTGGTTGTTTGATTCATTCCACTTTTTTGTTGAAGGTTTGATCGTCAGGCGATTTTATTTAGCTGAAGGAAATAATTCACATCTGCGGGGTATGTCCAGATGAATCAGGGTCATTCTCCGGTGACTGCCACTTGCCCTGCATCTCTGAGTAACTGGGGCCAAGGTGGCTTCAACCGAGACAGATCTAATTTTGGCAGTCATCATAGCACACACACACACACACGCACACACACACACACACACACACACACACACACACACACACACACACACACACACACACACACACACACACACACACACACACACACACACACACACACACACACACACACATATATATATATATATATATATATATATACATGCTACATGTATGTATATATATATATATATATATACATGTATGTATATATGTATATATATTTATGTATGTATATATGTATATATGTATGTATATATATGTATGTATATATGTATGTATATATATGTATGTATATATGTATGTATATATGTATGTATATATGTATGTATGTATATATATGTATGTATATATGTATGTATGTATATGTATGTATATATGTATATGTATATATGTATATAAATATGTATATATGTATATATATATGTATGTATATATGTATATATATGTATATAATATATGTATGTATATATATATATGTATATATGTATATATATATGTATATGTATATATATATATATGTATATACTGTATGTATATATAAACAAGTAGTATTGAAGACGACAGCATTCTGGCAGTTAATAATTATTTTTATTATTATTTTCTAGGTTTCTAGCAAGGATCTTGTCATTCAGGGGGTGAGCAGAGACGAGTTCACCAAAAACATCGTCTTTGCTCACCCCCTGAATGACCAGATCCTTACCAGAAACCTAGAAAATACTAATAAAAATATTATTAACTACCAGAATGCTGTCGACTTCAATACTACTTGTATACAAGAAAATCTGCTCATTGGGAGATAGGGTTGATGAAAGAGTATAGGATGGTTTGGACACATGGAAAGAATGAGTGAAGAAAGATTAGTAAAAGAGGTGTGGAAGGTAGAGATGGAAGAAGTGAATATGAAGGGGCGTCCTAGGATGAGATGGATGGATGGGGTAAAAGGGGCATTACAAAAGAGAGGAATGTCTGTTG
>NC_134817.1:33982870-33985370 GCF_046742065.1 Oratosquilla oratoria | reverse complement strand
GTGTGAGAAAAGGTCAAACTCTCCTTTGTAAAGGACAGCCGCGAGTGAGGCCAGGTCCTGAGGTCAGGATCCTATGTCAGGTCGGGTGAGGTCAGTGCCATTGAGGTTGATGATGGGGAAGAAGAAGTCTTTGAGTGAGGCACCTAAGTGCCACAGAAAAAAAAAAAAAAAAAAAACGAAGAGAGCGACCAACCGGCGACTGCTCTCTTTCTCTTCTTGTTTCACAACCGAGCTCTCTATGGACCAAAAGGTCTTCTTATAGGCAACAGATCCACAGTAACGCAACACAAGCAACGGTCTAAATCTCTTCTCGGAGAGATCTATGGAAGAAGTCGCGAGGATCGTTGCCGGCCACTGTGAGGATGCGGGTTTCTATTCGGTAAACCTTGAAGGAACAGTTGTCATTATTTTTTCTAAATCGGCATGCTTCACTGAACGCCTAAATTGTACATCGTTGTATACGCTAAAGTGTAAAAGATGATGGAATGGGCAATGGACAATGTTAACTATATATATATATATATATATATATATACATATATATAATATATATATATTATATATATATATATATATAATATATATATGTTACAGTAAGAACACGTACCTAGGGATTACGCGTAATCCCTGAATGTTTATTCAGTGAATACGCGTAATCCCCGTTTCACTAACCTAACCTGGGTTAGGTTAGGTTAGGTTAGGTTAGTGAAACGGGGATTACGCGTATTCACTGAAACATTCAGGGATTACGCGTAATCCCTAGGTACGTGTTCTTACTGTAACATATATATATATATGTATATATATATATATATATGTATATATATATGTATGTATATATATATATGTATGTATATATACTGTATATATATTTAAGAAGTGTAATACTTTAACAGTGAGGGGATATGTTTTCGATATTTGGTATCTTGTGGATAAAATCTCAACAGAAATGTTAAGAGTGGATTTTTCTTGTCTATATTTTATCTTCTCGAATGTTTAAGACAGTTGAATAGCTCATCAAATCTACATTAACTTTAATCAACGCAGCTTAATTTCATAGTTACATAGAATTATTATTTTACACTTCACGTGTTTTATTCTTACAAAAATATTAAACAAAGGATAAATATATATATAAATCCAACAGTGATCTTGATTAGAATGATAAATCTGTTTCTATTTGGGTCGTTATCATCGTCATTATAAGAAAAAGAACTGATTTTTGATAATTCCGAACGAGAACTACTTAATAAGTGAAATAAATAAACGAATTTGTGTGTAAAAAAGTTAATTATCACACACACATACGGAATGAAATAAAATTAATTATGTACACTTTGCCGCAACAAAAAACCGTTGGTCTCCAAGGTAACATAAACGGTAAAGGTAATAATAAAAGATAATAGTAGAATAATAACGAAATAATAAGTAACAACAAAAAGCTAATATTAAACGGGAAAAATGTTGGCGTATGCTAATGCATGTTATTAATTGCAGCTCTCAATTGACGGGATCCTAAGCTGAAACACGAAAAAAATGGTGAAGTAATTAATCATATGGCAACTCCAGTGCCGACCTTCCATACCGGGTGATACTTTTTCTTTCTTTATTTTTTTTTTTTCCATTCTGATATCATTTACTTATTTATTTATTTTTACTCTGCTTGTCGTCCGAAACTTTTCCTTTTATTTTCTCTTTTGACTTTCTGATTTTATTTATTTATTAATTAATGTTCATTTATTCATTTTTACTCTGTTTACCGTCTGACGATTTTATTCATTACCGTGGTGTCCCCCCCCCCAATCAAAAGAAAGTCCGTGTAGACTATAGGGGTGTCAAACCCGTGGTCCGCGGGCCAAGTGTGGTCCGCAGTGCCAAATGTGGTCCGGGGGTCCAAATATGGTCCGAAGGACCAGATGTGGTCCGCGGGCCAAATGGTCATAAGGGACCCGAAAGATTACATTTCTTTTTTTCGATTTGAGTTACTATAGTTTTTACAATTAAAGAAAATACTAAATTGTTACCTCGCGGGCTAGTTAAAACCAACCCTTGGTCACCTCTGCTTTATCCAGCCCCCTCCAACCCTCTTCCAGTATCCAGCCCATCCTCCAACCCTCTTCCAGTATCCAGCCCCCTTCCAGTTCCCCTCCAACCCTCCTCCAGCCTCCAGCCCCCCTCCAACCCTCTTCCAGCATCCAGCCCCCCCCCCCCTTCCAGTCCATACCCAGTTCCTCTCCAGCCCTCCTTCCCAGTGTCTCGTTATATACGAAAAAGGGAATGTTGTTTGTATGGGCTCTAGCTGACCAGCGATTCTATCCTTGTAAGTAACATACTATTGGATTCAGAGAGAGAGAGAGAGAGAGAGAGAGAGAGAGAGAGAGAGAGGGAGGGAGGAAGGGAGGGAGAGAGGGGGAGGGAGGGAGAGGAGGGAGAGAGGAGAGAGAGAGAGAGAGAGAGAGAGAGAGAGAGAGAGAGAGAGAGAGAGAGAGAGAGAGAGAGA
>NC_134817.1:33962870-33972870 GCF_046742065.1 Oratosquilla oratoria | reverse complement strand
CAGGAGTTGTGTGGCACATGTTGACCACTATCATAAGGATTGTGACCATATATATATATATATATATATATATATATATATATATATATATATTTATATATAGTATAGGCTCATCTTATCTCCTTAGAAGTTCCGACCCACAAGGGGAGGCCCCGCGCTCCCGCCACCCGCTTTGATTCCAGACCGCCAAGATGGAATCAATGTCTTCACGTTATCATCGAACGAAGTGCCCCAGGGTGCTTCTTTTGGACCCCGGCATAACCCCACGGGCTAAGGTGGTCGTTTGGTCCTCTTTTGGACCCTGTGGAGCAGTGGGAGGGGAGAGGGGAAAGGGAGAGGGGGAGGACGGGAGAGGGGGAGGAGGGGAGAGGAAGGAGGGTTAGGAGGGATGAGGGGGAAGGAGGAGGAGGAGGGGGAATGGGGGAGTAGTGAGAGAGGGGTAAGGAGGGGAGGGGGAAAGGGGGACGAGAGGGAGAGGGGAAAGGAGGGGAGAGGGGGAAGGGAGAGAGGAGGAAAGGGGAAAATGACTTATAATGTTAGTGATGTCGTCTTTGTTTATATCAAATATTACTAATTTTGTCACTGAAAAGTTGGTGAATAAAATCGTCTGGCGGCAAGAGGAGGGGTTGGAAAAGTGCCAACGGGGAAGGAAGGAAGGAAAGGGGGCGAGAACGATCCAACGCTCACAACTGCGCAGTTTCGATGCAGGATTTTTTTCCCCTTTGTTGCCGGGAACTAATTGAGCAGTCATTGACCCCAGTGCCAGAGCAAGGGCGGACCCCAGACGGAACGAGGTTTTGGTCGGTCGGGACCCTGTTGAAACTGGTGGTCCCGACCCCTAAAAAAAAAAAAGCATCACTATATGCACCATGCAACACCGTAGGAGAGAGGATATTGGTCTCGCTGGTTTGTCTTAGCAATATAACTAACAGTTTCGGCACCTGTGAGATGAGATTGAAGTCGCATCGGAAAGCGTTTAACTGCGACGGAGGCAGTCACCTTTGCCCGTTGTGTTATCAAATATTAAATTGGGTCGGCTCTTGCCATTCTCTCTCTCTCTCTCTCTCTCTCTCTCTCTCTCTTCCATCCTCTTTCTCTCTCCCTTCCTCTTTCCTTCCCTCCCTCTCCCCCCACTCTCTCTCTCTCTCTCTCTCTTTCTCTTTCTCTCTCTTTCTCTCAGTCTCTCTCTCTTCCAACCTCTGTCTCTCTCCCTCCCTCCCCCTGTCTCTCTCTCTCTCTCTCTCTTTCTCTCAGTCTCTCTTTCTCCCTGTCTCTCTTTCTCTTCCAATCTCTCATCTCTCTCTCTCTTTCTCTCAGTCTCTCTCTCTTCCAACCTCTGTCTCTCTCCCTCCCTCCCTCTCTCTCTCTCTCTCTTTCCCTCTCCCTCTCTCTCTCTCTCTCTCTCTCTCTCTCTCTCTCTCTCTCTCTCTCTCTTTCTCTCTTCCTCTCTCTGTCTGTCTCCCTCTCTTTCTTATTCTCTTTCTCTTACACACACACACACACACACACACACACACACACACACACCGATATGGTTGACATTTTGGTTTTCATAAAACGACTCTCACGATGAATTTTTTTTTTTTTGCCAGTATTTATGTTATCAGTAGTGGATTGTGTGTGTGTGTGCCGACTTTGTTGACAGTTCCATTCTACAAAACAACCGTGGCGCTATCAATTACTGTCGAGTGTATTTTTTGTCAGTATTTTAGCTTTGACATCTGTGACCTTTTAAAGTCAAAATAAGTCTCACAGGACAAGTATTACTGTCAGCAGTTGATAAATAAATGAATAAATTAATGAATAAATGAACAAATAAATGGACGAATAGATTAATTAATTAGTTAAGAAAATGGGATGAATTTGGATACTCATTGAGACCGAAGATGGGATATCAAATGCTAAAGATGACCTGGGGACCATGCTAGGGGGGTGGAGATGTGGGTAGTCGAGGTCCTGCGGCAGCAGCTCTTTCGAGTGATAAGACACAAGGACATGGTCTGACCTCTTTTTTTTGGTCTATTTATTTATTTATTTATTTATTTATTTATTTATTTATTTTTTGAGGGTGGGGTTGGGTGGAGAGCGAAGTCGCCTCCTTTCTTCTCTTTTCTTTCCCTCTCTCTCTTCCTTTCCCATGTTTCTCTTCCTTTCCCCCCTCTCTCTCTCTCTCTGTCTCTCTCTCTCTCTCTCTCCCATTCTCTCTCTCTCTCTCTCTCTCTCTCTCTCTCTCTCTCTCTCTCTCTCTCTCTCTCTCTCTCTCTCTCTCTCGTGCCCTCAAAATAGTTCAGTCTGAGCATGTGCTGCGGGAGTGAGGATCATACACCTCCTCCTCTAGCCTCCCTCCCTCCCTCCCTCCCTCCTCACCTATTCTTTCCTGTCTCCATTGCGAAACTGTTTCCTTCAAGGTTGTCTGTGTGTGTCCTCTCGTGAACCCCCCCATCCCCCCATTCCCCCCATCCCTCCCACCTCCTTACCTCCAGCATCCCTCCAGTGTATGTGTATGCTTGTCTCTCTCCCTCTCTTTCTCTCTATCTATCTATCTATCTATCTATCTATCTCTATTTCTCTTTCTCTCTGCAGGAGTGTATCCTTGGATGCGTGTGTGTGTGTGTGTGTGTGTGTGTGTGTGTGTGTGTGTGTGTGTGTGTGTGTGTGTTACTCTCTCTCGCACACACACACACACTCTCGCAGCGCAACAATGCTGAAATTATTTCAGCCCTGGCAGGGAATCGAAGTCGGACGCTGGAGTAGCGGTCGCGAACGCTACCATTCTGTGTGTGTGTGTGTGTGTGTGTGTGTGTGTGTGTGTGTGTGTGTGTGTGTGTGTGTGTGTGTGTGTGTGTGTGTGTGTGTGTGTGTGTAATTCACCACTGTCTTTGATCACGTGTTGGACTCGTGGTCGGCAGCTGTTTCCCTCCCGGATGAGAGCTCAGACCTCATATGGGTAATGCTGTGACCAAACATACACAACTCCTTGACCACGATAGTTGGAGTGCCGGCTCGCAGCGCAACAATTCTGAAATTATTTCAGCCCTGGGAGGGAATCGAAGTTGGACGCTGGAGTAGCGGCCGCGAACGCTACCATTATGTGTGTGTGTGTGTGTGTGTGTGTGTGTGTGTGTGTGTGTGTGTGTGTGTGTGTGTGTGTGTGTGTGTGAAAGGTCATAACACTGTCCATAGATTCGGTAATATATGAGGTCTGCTCTCTCATCTGAGAGGGTAATAGCTGTCCATCACGAACCCAACACGTAATCGAAGACCGTGCTGAATCACACCCACGCACACGCACACACACACACACACACACACACACACACACACACACACACACACACACACACACACACACACACACACACATAAATACATACATGCACGCGCACACACACACACCACACACACACCACACACACACACACACACACACACACACACACACACACACACACACACACACACACACACACACACACACACACACACACACACACTAGCATGGTGGTGCCCGTAGTACTTGGTTCGAATCCTGCCCAGGGCCGAAATTATTTCGGTACCGCTGCGCTTCGGGTCGTTACTCTGACTCTCGTAGGCGGGGAGTTGGGTGTGTGTGTGTGTGTAAGGTCATAGCATTACCCATAGATCGGACCTACGAGCTCTGAGCTCTCTTCCAGGAGGGAAATAGCTGTCGATCACGAGTCCAACACGTGATCCAAAGACCAAGTGAAGTGAATACACACACACACACACACACACACACACACACACACACACACACACACACACACACACACACACACACACACACACACACACACACACATCCTACCGCTCACGGTTGCCAGCGTCAGTGAAGCTTTTAAGCCTTGAATAGGGTTCACCCGCGGACCTCCCGCGTGAGAGGTCAAGACGCTAACAACTACATTATCAAGCTGTGTAATATATGTATCATTCTCAGAATAGTTCAATATGCGAGTGTGTGTGCGCGCGCGTGTCTGTATATGTGAATGTGTTTGTGTGTATGTGTGTACGTATGTGCGTGTGTACATGTGTGTTCGTATGTGCGTGTGCAAATGTATGCATGTATGTGTGCATGTGTACATATGTGCAGCATGTGCGTGTGTACATGCGTGTACATATGTGTGTGTACGTGAGTGTACGTGTGTACGTATTTGCGTGTGCGCCTCTTCTGGTGTGTACCTGCACGCATATGCGTGTGGTCACTGAAACATACGAGGTCATTTACCCTTCACACGTGCGACGGATGGGCGCGGACACTAAACGCGCGACTTGGAAGCGTTTGAAGCCGCGCGCGGGCGTGCGTTTGAGGGCGCGCCGGTCAGATGGGTGGCTGTTGGACGTGATGGTGAACAGACAGACTGGGGAGACGGGTCGACAGGCGGTTTTGACGCCGCGGTCGGCGCGGCTTTCCCGTCACTCACCGTCAGTTACAGTTACGGCAAAGAGCTGTACAACGTGACAGCAGGGCCCTGTCGTGGGTGGGCGCTCTCGGGGGGCCACCCCTGTGGGCGGGCGGGCGGGCGGGCTCGGATTAGGGAGGAGGAGGAGGGGCGGGACGGGGCGGGGGTGGGGGTGGGGGAAAGCGCGGGAGGAGCAGCGGCATGGTGGGGGAAGGGGGGGGGTCGTCCTTGGTGGTGACGTTGTGGTGTCATGTGGTGCACGGCGAGATGATTCATGGGCTCTCAAGGATTCGCTGGAGTGATTAAAATCGTTTTGTTGCAGCTGGAATTGCAAGATTCGAACCCGGGAGCTTCCATGGACCTCTTGGATTTCGAAACACTGAGGGCAAAGGTGACGCTGTCGAAATGGAGAAATATTTGTTATTTATTATTGAAAAGGAATGATGATAAATATCTCTAATTTCTTATTAAACTTTACCTTATTTAATTTCTAGTATTTATACTATTTCTTATTTTTGTCCTATTTATTATTATCTTGTTTACCTTATCTTATTTCTTATTTTATTGTTTCTTATTGAAATGGAATGATAATGATAAGTATTTCTATTTGAAATTTATCTTCTCTATTTTATTTCTATCATTTATACGTCTTTTCCTTTTCTGCATGAGGGGACGGAGAGGGGGGGTCGCCGAATTAATGAAGCGGCCTTGCTGTGGATGTGCTGTGTCTTGCGGCGCTGCTTCTGACCCAGAGCAGTGGACAGGATGCTGGGATGACCCGTCATCCAGGAGGTGCCAAAATAAGAGAGAGGGAAGAGGGAAGAGGGGAGTGGAGTAGGTAAGGGATGGAATGGGTGGGAGTGGTTTCTATGCCTTTGTATTTTGGCTACCTCCCATGTAAGGGGAAAAAGCCTTTGGTATATGTATGTATATTATTATCATTGTTGTTATTAAAATTATTATTATTATCATGGTTATTATTATTACTGTTATAATTGTTATTATTATTATTATCATCATCATCATTATCAACATTATCATTATTAATAATATTATTGTAACTTATTATTACTTATCATTATTATTATCATTATTATCAGAGTTTGGGAACGTGTGCGAAAGTTGAAGATAAATGTGGGTAAAAAGTAAGGTGATGAGATGTACAAGGGGAGAAAGTGGCAGCAGACTGGAAGTGAGTATTAATGGAGAGATTGGAGGAAGTGGATAGTTTTAGATACTTGGGTGCGAATGTGGCAGGAAAGGGAGGAGGGGAGGTGGAGGTGTGGGAGTTTATATGAGAAATAAATTGACGCAGCCCGAAGGGATTTCTCCCCGTCTTCTTCTTTTCTGCATGAGGGGACGGAGAGGGGTGTTCGCCGATTTAATGAAGCGGCCTTGCTGTGGATGTGCTGTGCCTTGCGGCACTGCTTCTGACCCAGGGCAGTGGACAAGATGCAGGGATGACCCGTCATCCAGGTGCCAAGATAAGAGGGTAGAGGGGAGTGGAGTAGGTAGGGGATGGAATGGGTGGGAGTGGTTTCTATGCCTGTTTTTTTGTTACCTCCCTTGTAAGGGGGAAGAAGGCTTTGGTATATGTATGCATGTATTATCATTAACATCAGTTATTATTATTATTATTATTATTATCTTTATTATTATTATTATTATTAGTAGTAGTAGTAGTAGTAGTAACAGCATATATTCAACTAAAATGACAATGTTATCACGAATTTAACATCAGGAACTTGTATCAATGAATCAGTATTTCACAAACAATAGATAATATAATTATTTTATTTATTTATTGAAAGTGTGTAGCAGGTCAAGGGCAATAAAACTAAAAAATATCTTTGATCTTTGAAATGTTCATTGTGATAATAGTGTAAATAGATATTTTTAATACATGTGTTATGACTGAAACAATAAGCAATAATACAACTGTAAACAACAATATTTGAACACTGCCAATGATGCAGTGTTCGTAGGAAATAAACATCGTCATTTGCTCTGAAATGCGTATGGTCGGATTGGCGCTCAACGGAATTTTTTTTCTCTGAAATGCACTCACTGTTATGATTTGAAATGAATAATAAACAATGGAAATAGAGTAATGATTAATTGAAATAAATAATTGTTAATTTAAATGAATAATGACTTGGAATTAAAATGATCCCTTATTGAATAACATTGTCAGGTTGGCGCGCAAGGAAAACTTTTTCTCTGAAATGGTTTCAATGTTATGATTTGAAATGGATGATAAACAGCGGAAATAGAATACTAATCAATTGAAATAAATAACAATTTAAACGAATAACGTTTAGTTAGATCACGAAGAGTTCAAACAAATGACGACCAATTGAATAACTTTGGAGTAAGAGGCAAGACCATATAGGAACATCGGATGGGAAGGGAAGCTTTGTCTGGTCTGAAACGCCCGACGTCGCGACACGAAACAATGTGGCACAGAGTGTCGTGTGTTGTGATGTTACAATGATATACAACCGTTCTTTTGTGCATATGTGATGTGTGACGCAATTTCGGACCAAAATAGTTGCCAGAACACGACACGACTATGTATATCTGTGTGAACGTGTGCTTGCGTGTGTACACGCACTTCTTTCAATGCAGATGTGTACAGCGATGCCACCCGGGCAGTGGCGGCTCCAGGGGGGGCTTGGGGAGGCTTTAGCCCCCCCAAAAAAGTGGCCAGCCCCCCCATTAGCCCCCCCAACTGAAATGAGCAAATTGAAAAATTAAGACACTCATTGAAATGATTGTATTAAGTGGAATTTTTAATTGCCAGGGCTAAAGATTCGTCAGCCATCAGTGCTAGCCCTACCATTAACCCCCTCCCCTTCTGAAATGAGGATAATATATGTGTATTATCATATTACTATTAGCCCCCCCAAAAATTTGCTCAGCCCCCCTTAGCCTCCCCAACTATAAATTCCTGGCGCCGCCGCTGCACCCGGGTACAGTAACTGTGATTAGGTATACATGTACACCTACATGTACACGTGTCTTTGTGTACATAGGTACAGGCACGCAGACTGGGCGCAGATTCAAGTGTAATTAAACGTACACGTATACGTACATGTACAGCTATATTTGTATGTATACACAGACATTACAGAATTGAATAGACACTAAGATAAATCGTTTAATTTATTAAACAAGCAATTGATACAATTAAAGTGCTTATAAATGGTCACAATGTGAATAATACTTGGTTGACATCCCCTTTGCTTTTTTCAATGCAAGGACCCTTCTAGGCATGCTAGTGATTAGTTCACGAATATCATCTTGAGGGATTTCTTGCCATGTTTCCCGTAGTAATCCTAAGAGTTCGGGCTTTGAAGATGGCTTCCTGTTCTTTTTGCGAAGTTGTCGGTCTAATATGCCCCAGAGGTGTTCAATAGGGTTCATATCCGGGGACTGACTTGGCCATGGAAGTTTCCTGATTCCATTTTGGCTCAACCAATTTTGTGTTGCTTGAGCAGTGTGACAAGGAGCTCCATCTTCCATAAATAGGAAGACATTTTTACTCATTCTACCACTGGAGAATATTGGAATGAGTCCTTCCTTTAATATAGAAATATATTTGCCTGAATTGATGTTTCCTTGACACATCAAGATCTGATCGACCATCACTCCCAATTGCACCCCACACCATTATTGATATGCCCGCATGTTTCACTGTTGGCTGCAGTTGTTTGAGGTCAAAATCTTGACTACAGAGTCTCCAGACCCACACTCTTCCACTGTCAGAAAATGATGCGAATCGTGACTCATCAGAGAAAATGACAGTGCTCCAAAAGGCCACAGGTCTCTCCACCATATCAACGGTCCAATCCTTTCTGCGCTTGATATTGGCTGGACGAAGGAGTGGTTGCCTTCTTGCAGCTCTGCCATAGTAACTCAGCTTGTGGAGATACCTGACAGCTGTTCTGGGACTGACATCAGCTTGTATTGTTATGACAAGACGCAAGGTTCTTTCTGAGGACCCAGGACGAGCTGAATGAGGTTTTGTGCCCTTCTTGCCCTCTCTGGTGAATTGTACGATCACTGTATTTACAGTAGAAAGGGGTATTGACAGATTTTCAGATGTTTTGCGTTGACTAATCCACCTTCATGTTGACCCACAATACGACCTCGCTGAAATTTAGATAGGTCCACTGCTCCTTAGGTTCATGGTATGCTTGATTAATCTTGTACGTAATCTGAAACATAAATCTAGGTAAATATAATATACAAGGTAAATTTGAATAACATTAAGCATTAAGTAAAAGCAGAAATGTATTTTTCTTTAATACATACAAACTTTTCTCTTAAATCTGTAAAAGACGTATTTATTTTAATTGATGAAAAACGTGTAAAAATATTTTCTGGGAAACTTTTGTATATCTATGTATATGACATATATATATATATATATATATATATATATATATATATATATATATCGAACTCTACGATGTAGTCTAATGCGTGGTTTTTAGTTGGGTACATAGCAAAATTGACTCCTAGTCCTAACACTTCTAATTCATGGCGAGAGTGATATATATATATATATATATATATATATATATATATATATATATATATATATATATATATATATATTAATTATATCGAAATGTTTGCTTACTTCTGATGCATATCGTGTCACAATTGAGTGTCCACTATCCTACATGTCTGATATAGGGATAATTTACACGTATGTGTGTATTTGTGTGTGTGTGTGCGCACCGGTGCATTCACGTAATTACACACATGCGTATGAGCGTCAGTCGCGTAAATATATATATATATATATATATATATATATATATATATATATATATATATATATATAATTATATATATATATATATATTGAAACATTGTGACAGGTTTGAGGAAGGTGGACTAGTAAGAAGCTCTAAGCGAAACCGGTCAGGAATAAACTCGGTCCTAGGGCCGTGTCTTACTATTCCGCCTTCCTCAAATATATAAACATATATACATACATACATATACTAAGGCTTTTCCCCCCTTACAAGGGAGGTAGCCAAAAAGGAAAAGGCATAAAATCATTCCCACCCATACCATCCCTGATGGAAAAGTATACATATATATATATATATATATATATATATATATATATATATATATATATATATATATATATATATATATATATATACTGTATAATATGCCGTGGACACTCGGGCACTGTTGTTTTTCTTATCTGTCCGTCTGTCTTTCTATTTATATTCCTAACTATATCTGATCTGTTTTTGCATATACATGTGTATGTGTGTGTGTGTGTGTGTGTGTGTTTGTGCGCGTGCGTGCGTGCTTGTGTGTATCTAACAGAGTGTATACCTATTCATCTACATGTGTATCTTGGTCACTGTATGTGCACATATACACATGCCTGTGTATACATATCTACTGTATGTGTGCGTACACGGGTGTGTGTATGTGTGATTCCTCATGGTCTTAGATCACGGGATGGCATTGTGATTGACAGTTATTACCTCTTTGGATGAGAGCTCAGACCTCGTATATGGCCCGAACTGTGGGTAATGCTGTGA
>NC_134817.1:33905370-33955370 GCF_046742065.1 Oratosquilla oratoria | reverse complement strand
GAAGAAGAAGAGGGAGAAGAAGAAGAAGAAGAGGGAGAAGAAGAAGAAGAAGAGGGAGAAGAAGAAGAAGAGGGAGAAGAGGAAGAAGAAGAGGGAACAGAAAAAGAAGAGGGAGAAGAGGAAGAAGAAGATGGAGCAGAAAAAGAAGAGGGAGAAGAGGAAGAAGAAGAGGGAGAAGAGGGAACAGAAAAAGAAGAGGGAAAAGAAAAAGAAGAGGGAGAAGAAAAAGAAGAGGGAGAAGAAATAGAAAGAGGGAGGAGGAGGAGGAGAAGAAAAAGGATTAATGTGAGTTACCAAGGAAGATGGGGTATCCATATGCAAATATGGCCGGCTTGTCTTGGAGTATGAAAGGCGAAAGTCTATGAATTAAACAACTCACTAAACTCCTTTAAACGACAATTTATCCCTTCAAATACGAATATGGTATTTGCTTATCTTAGTTAAAGCAAATGCACCCACGTGTGTGTGTGTGTGTGTGTGTGTGTGTGTCTGTGTGTGTGTGTGTGTGTGTGTACGTATGTGTGTGTTTTGTATCTGTCGTAGTAAATTTCTGGTGCTATTATTGTAACAGTATTTTAGATAGAATGATAAGATGGAGTGTATTGGATATTACTGTAATCTGGTACTTAGAAAATAGAATATGCTGTAGATTATAAACACGTCTTTGTAGGAAAGATTTAATGATCTTTCTAAATCCATTTCCCCCAAATTAGGCTATAGGAAATCTAGTATAAATGAGATTGTTAGAAAACGAATGTCAGGTATAATTCAGTAAAAACTGTTATAGTACATTTTCGGGTTTGTTCATCATCATTTCGGTACTTTATTTGCAATTATAGTATCTTCAGAACCCCCCCCCCATGAAAATAATATAGAGGCTCCTCCCTCGTAAGGGTATATGTATGTATATGTACAGTATATTATCTTCATCACCCTCTAAAGTTTGGTTTATGAATATATATATATATATATATATATATATATATATATATGTGGGGGTGTCTGAATCACAGCGGCCATAGTTTTCATCATAAAAAATGCAATCCACTTTAGTCGCCTTTTACGGGAATATGGTGACTGCATTCTTGAGCACGTCACATAGTCGTAAGGAAAGACGAGGAGAGAGGGAGAGAAAATAGGAAAAGCTAAAATTTTACTATAGTCAGCGCAACGAGAAGTGACCGCTAAGGCGGGGTTAGGAGATTTCCCGGTGTTGCCACATCTCCACAGATAACACGGCCCGCACGGCTCACACTGAATGCAGTGTGAGGGGGGCGGGGCCAAAGAATAAATGTAGGGCAACGTCACTCTCCCTTGCTCATTTGCCATGTCTGACTCGAGAAAACGAAACTTTTGTATAGAAAACATTGCTTTGATTTTTACCTCAGTGGTGGTGTGCGACAAAAAAATGGAATATAATTATATGTGGCAACATTAAAAATATATAAAATAAAATTATAGAATAAAACAAAATTATAAAATAATTATATGTGGCAACACAGGGGGACTCCCAGTGCTCCGCCCTAACGGCCATTTCTCAATGCAACGAGTATAACGGAAATTGTTATCATGGATCATTCTATCACTTTGAAATTAATTCAGTGACAAGTAGACGACAGCATTGTACTCAACGGAAAAAGAAAATAGTTTACAGTAGAGGTCTTATGAAATATTTAGAATAAATTTGACTATTTACAGATTTTACATAAATATTACGAAGAAAGGTAAATTGTTTTCACAGAATTTGGATAAGTGCCACTGCGTTTGTACCCAAGATGAGCCACAGGTCTGTCTATCTTGTTCGTACCGACAAACATGTCGCTTGATGCAGACGGCCAAGAAAGCAATGAGAAAATTTGGCAAAAATACGCAATAAATTTATCGTTTGCTTGCGATACAGGGGCTGAAAAGAATACTGAGAAATCTTTAGCCTGCGAAGAATACACTCGGCTCTACAGCAAACTTACTTGGGGAATAATAGTCATGTTACGTGATGAACTAACTGAGTCGAGTTGCCAAGTCTCGCCAGACGAGCAATCGCGTTCCCCTTTTTGACTTCTCGACAATGTGGCTTTATGCAGATTTTATTATGATTAATTTTAGATGATGTTGTACCGTTCAAGGGCGCTCTCAGGAGAAAACTGTTTTTAAATTATCAAAATTAACAAAAACCCGTTATATCTAAAGTGATATTAAATTTCGACCGAAGACATTACCTTTGCCATTTGTGTTTGGATAACCAAAACAATCGCCTCACGAACCGAGATCGAAGTCCAATGTGTCACGAGACGCTGTCACGTGACGCAAGATTCGAAGCGAAACCTGACCAAACCTGACCTGACACTCTAGGCATGACACAACCCTGTGACCTGTGAAATCAGCCATGACGTCACTCGTAAGAGGGCGGGAGTGGGAGAGGTGGGTGTCCCCGCCCGCCCACTCACACCACCCACGAACTGAACTTCGTTGTTATCGCCGCCGCCGTCGTCGTCGTACTATAGAAATATGTCTTCATAAATAAAACAAACAGAGACGTTTGCTACCGAGGAGGGTGGGGGGGGGCATGGACAAGAATATAACCCAAAGTGTGACACGGTACATAAGAATGGAGGAGACTGAAAGAGACCATAGGGTCTACACTAGGTAGTTCCATGTTTGTTACCACTTATCATCCCCATCCATAAAGTTAAATCTTGTGTATGTTAGGGGACGTCACGGAAATTAGATAAAAAATCTAGGAAAAAATAAACAAATAAATGAATAGATAAATAAAATATAAAAAAATAAAGGACATAAAACAAACAAGCAAAGAAGAAAATCAATGAAAAATAAAAAAAATAAATCATGTGCGAAGATTTGCGGGGATTCAATTTATTATAATTTATTTATTTATTTTCTTTTATATAAAACCTGAATGGGTCATTTAGTAAGTGATAGTGAACTTATTCTGTTAGTTTAGGTTATAAATAATGTATGTGAATGGGAACTTTCTTTTAAAATCTTAAGAGATTGTGACTATAGTTTCGAGTTGTCTATAGTAAGGAAATTGACATTCGGAAAGGTTGTTGGAGCAGATTTTTTTTTTTTTTTTTTTTTTTTTTTGTAGTTGCGGGATTCGCACTCAGGACTTAAGTTATCACCCACGTCCCCCCCCACCCCCCTTGTGCACAGTCGGTAACAACTATGACCTGAGGATCAGGTGAAAGATAATATTTACATTGTGCATAAAACGGATTTTTTTTTTCCTTTTTAGATTTTTTACTTTAAAATTTGATAATACTTTGTGTACCTCATATAGGTATGAGACAATTAGATATCAAGAAATAAAGTCGTTAGATTCTGAAAGTAGTCCGTGACCCCAAAAAAGGTTAAGAACTGTGGGTTTCTCAAACTTTATTACTTAGTGGCGCACTTAGGACCTATCTTGGACTTTAACGGCACACCAGCTCTACAGTCAATATAGGGTAAGGTTGATACAATCCATTGACATAGAAGTACACATTTGGCATAGTATTAGTACAAATATGTGCGTACATAGTATTATTATTATCATTATCATTATTATTATTATTATTATTATTATTATATTATTATTATTATTATTATTATTATTATTATTATTATTACTATTATAATAGCACAATAATAATAATGATAATAATTAATAATAATAATAATAATGATAATAATAACGATAATTGGAATATAGATAATGATAATAACAATAACAACAGCAAATCTAATTACTCATACCTAATTACTCCATAAAAATTACGCGGCGCACTTGGGGATAGCCGCGGCGCACAGTTTGAGAATCACTGGTCTAGGGACTCTAGACCAAAGTTTCCCAACTTGGGGTGCTGAAATAAATTCTAGGGGGGCGGTGGCTAGGAAGCGATGCATACAAACAGTTTCCTTTATCCTTCTAGTAATAAAGATACTAGTTAGGGGGTGCTGGACTGCGTATACTTGACTACAGGGGGTGCTGCTAGGGTCGGAATAGGGCAAACGCTGCTCTAGATTCTAGAAGAGTGATTCCCAAATTATCTTATATGTCGCCCCCCGCCCATTTTTTTAATGTGAAATCATATTTTTTTTTTTCTATTTACGGTATATATTTTCTATATATATCTTAATAAAAAATGGATTGGGGTGACTGATAGAATTATACTTTGCACGTATGTAACAGGAGATAATTGTTCTTTTGAATGAATTCATTGTTCTAATTAAACAATGATTTTTGAACACATGGCTTCACGCGCCCCCCCCTTTCTATCCCTCTCATGCTTCCCTGGGGGGGGGGGCTCGCCCCCAAATTTGGGGGCGAGCTGAATAGAATCGTCTGAATTTAGCCAGAAGAAAGTTTTTTAATGCGGTATATTTGACCCCGAACGCCATAGAGGGACAAGTGTGGGGGACCTCGTTTGAACTTTTGGGTCATTATTTTATTCATTTATTTATTTGTTTATTTATTTATTTGTTTATTTGTTTATTTGTTCTCTTTAAGTGAATAGCTTGCGCGCGCGTTTTTATATGGGTTTGTGTAAAGAATTGTGTATTTATGTGTATTTTGTGTATATGTGTTTGTGTTTATTTTGTGTGTGTGGTTTGTGTGTTTTGTGTACATGTTTTATGTTTACGTACGTTTTGTGTATGTGTCCGTGTTTTGTCTTCATGTCTTCATGTGTTTTATGAAATTGTATTTTTGTGCCTTCGTGTGTGCATCTATTTGTGTCTTGTGGTATATGTATTTATGTTTCTGTGTATATATGTTTGTGTTTTTTGTATTCATGGGTCTTTGTGTTTATACATAGTGTTTTTGTTCTGTGTCTGTGGATCGATTCTTTCACCGCAAACTTTAGAGATTTTATTCTGGTGAATACAAAAGGATTTCATTCACGAACTTCCCCCCCCCCCATCCTCAGGCCGGGTCCTCTCCTGCCCCCCCAGTCCATGTACTCCCCCCAGTCCATGTACTCCCCCCAACCCTCGAATACTTCCCCCAGTCCAGGTACTCCCCCCAACCCTCGAATACTTCCCCCAGTCCAGGTACTCCCCCTCGGACACTCCCCCCCCCCGTCCAGGTACTCCCTTCAACACTCGGATACTCCCCCCAGTCTATATACTCCCCCCTCTCTCTCGGATAATCCCCCCAGTCCATATACTCCCTCCCAACCCTCGGATACTTCCCCCACTTCAGCTACTCCTCCTTCTCCCTCGGATACTCCCCCTCCCCGTCCAGGTATTCCCCCAACGCTCGGATACTCCCCCCAGTCCATATTATCCCCCCTCTCCCTCGGATACTCCCCCCAGTCCATATACTCCCTCCCAACCCTCGGATACTTCCCTCACTCCAGCTACTCCCCCTCCTCCCTCGGATACTCCCCTCCTCGGGTATTCCCCCCGTCCATACACTCCCCCATTCCTTAAACACTCCCCCTAGTCCATGTACTCCCCCCATAACCCTCGGATACTTCCCCACTCCAGCTACTTCCCCTAACCTCGGATACTCCCCCAGTCCATGTACTTCCCCTCTTCCTTGGATACTCCCCCAGTCCAGGTACTCTCCCCCTCTCCTTCGGATACTCCCCCCAGTCCAGGTACTCCCCCTCTCCCTCGGATACTACCCCCAGTCCAGGTACTCCCCGTCTCCCTCGGGTACTCCCCCCCAGTCCAGATACTCCCCCCCAGTCCAGATACTCCCCCGCCTTCCTCAGATACTCCCCCTATTCCAGGTATTCCCCCCTACTTCCCTCGCATAATCCCCCTAGTCAAGGTACTCCCTCCCACCCTCGGATACTCCCCCAAATCCAGGTACTGGTTTACCAAGGGAGTGGTCAACGAATGGAATAGACTTAGTAACCATGTAGTCAGCGCTGGAAGTATTTGTTGTTTTAAAAGGAAATAGATAAGGGTAACAGGTGGTAAGGGACATGGAACTGACTACTGTAGGTCTTGTGTTCTTATTTCCTCCACCCTTTTTTAACCCAATTTGTGACCAGGGGCGAATTTGTCCAGCTCAGGACTCTTTTACATCCATCGGTGAAGTAACACCTCTCGCGTCTTCGGCGTTTATATATATTCATTCTATTCTGGCTGCCGTCAGGCGATTTGATTCATCTGAGGGTGCCCCCCCCTTATTGGGGTGGGGGGTAACACTCCCTCGAGAGGAGCCTCAAAAGCGAAAGGCCATCTCCTGGTGAGAGCGGTCGAAAGGAGACCTAAAGATGAAAGGGGCCGAGGACTGGTCCCTGGGGTACTCCGCTCGTTTGTGTCGACCGAAGCCGACCTCGCCCTCCTCCAGGTGGCGCGGGACGGCGGGTGTGCCCTTCGTCAGGGGGCTCCTGGGAGAGAGGTCCTCCTCCAGGGGCATTCTTTCTCATTCATTACTGTAGCCCAGGGACTGGGGTAAGAATATATAATATATATATATATGTATATATATATATATATATATATATATGTGTGTGTGTGTGTGTGTGTGTGTGTGTGTGTGTGTGAGTGATTCACCTTGGTCTTTGGATCACGTGTTGGACTCGTGATCGACAGCTAAATCCCTCCCGGAAGAGAGCTCAGACCTCGTATGACCGATCTATGGGTAATGGTATGACCTTACACGCACACACACACCCAACTCCCCGCCCACGAGAGTTGGAGTAACGACTCGAAGCGCAGCGATACTGAAATAATTTCAGCCCTGGGCAGGATTCGAACCAGGTACCGCCGGCACCCCCGTACTGACAATCTGAGACTCTACCAACCGCGCCACCGAGTCGTGTGTGTGTGTGTGTGTGTGTGTGTGTGTGTGTGTGTGTGTGTGTGTGTGTGTGTGTGTGCGTGCACTGGGACCCAAGTTCGATCCTCAAGTTCCAGTAGCGACTGCCATTCACCCCCAGCTGTCCTTGGTAGGTGTTAAAAGTGATGAGGCTACGTGACTCTGTTCCATAGGGGTGTCTCTAAATGAAAATGGGATGTCTTGGCCTCGTATAAGTGTCTCCTGGTGTATGGTACTCTTGAAGATGTGTTTCACCCCCGTTGGGATTTTTGGGTTGAGGAGAAGAGAAGGGGAGATTGTGGTGGGGGGAGTGGGGAGTAAAGATGGAGAAGAGGTGAGAAAAGGGATGGTTGGGAGGTACGGACGCCCCCTTCCCCTCCCCCTCCCCCCCAAGCATCTGCTTGGGGGGAAGGGAAGATGAACCTGCAGGTGGAAGGGAATGTGTTTAGGAAGGAGACAGACCACAATGGGTGAGGGGGGTGGAAAGGGTGGTGGGGGGGAAAGGGGGGGTTAGTAGACGTCTGGGTCGCCGGTGGGGTAGTGGGGGGTGGGTGGGGGTGGGGAACTGCAGTTCATTGGGGCCACGCGGGCGCTGACCTCCAATCTGGATTTGGCGTTTAGCGACCTTCGGCCTTCGGGACTTTGGGCGTAAGGGCGTTGATGTGTGACGATGTACCAGCGGTCAAAGGCTCCTGTAGACGTCCTCACTCCGCCTCGGGGGCGAGCCCTGAGGGCTCTGTTGCTGTCTGCAGGTCTTTCAGGGCGGGCACCGTCTGTCGCTGTCTAGGAAGGGCTTGAGGGCGAGTCCTCTTGGAGGAGAGCGGCGTTACTAGTGTAACAAGCGCTTCTATTCATGGGAGATGATGTCCTACCCGAAAAGATGGAATCGTAGAAGATAGAAATTATTAGAATTTTTTTTTTTTTTTTTTTTTTTTTTTTTTTTTTTTTTTTTTTTTTTTTTTTTTTTTTTTTTTTTTTTTTTTACTTGAGACTCCAGTCGTTATAGAATCATACGTAGCTCTGGCCCGTATGGGTGTTACTGAAGTCACTGAAATGATAACTGCGTAAAACGCGTGTATTCATGTACGAGGAGGGTGGAGGAGGGGGTTTAGGGAAGGGTAATGGAGGCAATTGGGGGAGAGGAGAAGAGAGAGGAAGCGATAAGAAAAATGAAAAGACGAAGGAAAAGGAAGAGGGGAAGGAAGAGAAGGAGGGAGGGGTTGGAGGAGGAAGAGAAAGAGGGAGAGGATGGAGGAGGAGGAGGAGAAGGAGGGAGGGGATGGATGAGGAAGAGAAGGAGGGAGGGGATGGAGGAGGAAGGGAAGGAGGGAGGGGATGGAGGAGAAAGAGAAGGAGGGAGGGGATGGAGGAGGAAGAGAAGGAGGGAGGGGATGGAGGAGGAAGGGAAGGAGGGAGGGGATGGAGGAGGAAGGGAAGGAGGGAGGGGATGGAGGAGGAGGAGAAGGAGGGAGGGGATGGAGGAGGAAGAGAAGGAGGGAGGGGATGGAGGAGGAAGAGAAGGAGGGAGGGGATGGAGGAGGAAGAGAAAGAGGGAGGGGATGGAGGAGGCAGAGAAGGAGGGAGGGGATGGAGGAGGAAGGAAAGGAGGAAGGGATGGAGGAGGAGAAGAAGGAGGGAGGGGATGGAGGAGGAAGGGAAGGAGGGAGGGGATGGAGGAGGAAGGGAAGGAGGGAGGGGATGGAGGAGGAAGGGAAGGAGGGAGGGGATGGAGGAGGAAGGGAAGGAGGGAGGGGATGGAGGAGGAAGAGAAGGAGGAGGAGTAGAAGGAGGGAGGGGATGGAGGAGGAAGGAAAGGAGGGAGGGGATGGATGAGGAAGAGAAAGGAGGGAGGGGCTGGAGGAGGAAGAGAAGGAGGGAGGGGATGGAGGAGGAAGGGAAGGAGGGAGGGGATGGAGGAGGAAGGGAAGGAGGAGGAGACGAAGGAGGGAGGGGATGGAGGAGGAAGGGAAGGAGGGAGGAGGAAGGGAAGGAGGGAGGGGATGGAGGAGGAAGGGAAGGAGGGAGGGGATGGGGGAGGAAGGGAAGGAGGGAGGGGATGGAGGAGAAAGAGAAGGAGGGAGGGGATGGAGGAGGAAGGGAAGGAGGGAGGGGATGGAGGAGGAAGGGAAGGAGGGAGGGGATGGAGGAGGAAGAGAAGGAGAGAGGGGATGGAGGAGGAGAAGGGGGGAGGGGAAAGGAGTAGCGAAGGAGAGAGTGAGGAAAGGGGAATAAAGGTACGTTTTGTTCGATACGATTATCGTTCAACAATGATCGTCTATCGCACTTTTTTTACCCATTAAACTCCGATGACAAGATGTCTTGTCATTTGGTCAAATAAAACAAAAAATCATAAAACACCAAAATGTTTGATCAAACACCAGAAAAATATGACGTCAGTCCTCGCTTCGCTCGCAGCGAAGCGAGCGAAGCGAGGAGGACTGACGTCATATTTTTCTGGTGTTTGATCAAACATTTTGGTGTTTTATGATTTTTTGTTTTATTTGACCAAATGACAAGACATCTTGTCATCGGAGTTTAATGGGTTAATTTGGCTGTTTTGCTTCCGGCGACTGCCGCCCGAGTCGCTGAAAACAAAGAATCAGTGGTCTAGATAATCGTTTGACGATCATCGTTGAACCACGAACGATTATCGTTGAACGATAATCGCGCGAAGCAAAGCGGTGAAATTTACATTGTCCAATAGCTCCTAACCTAATATGACCTAACTTAACCTAACCTAACCAAATATAACGTAACCATCCCGTAGGGGAAAGGAAATAGATCTTTCAAATTTAAAAAGAAGAAATAAGAAAAGTAGGAAATGTATTTGCGTGATACTGAAAGAAAACGGAGAAGTGGAGGGGGGGGTGAGGGGAGACGAAGAGGGGAAGAGAGAAGATTAAGAAGAGTGAGTGAGGAGGAGGAGGAGTGGATAGAGTGACAAAGGAGAGAAGAAAGAAGAGAGGATGAATAAATAGGACCCATGTCAACTACCCACCAATCAAAATCCCACGGCCAAAATCCCACTGGTCAAAATCCCACGGTCAAAATCACATTGGTCAAACTTTGATCATTACGTCACACATGAGAAGCCCGATTTATTAAAAAATATATTTTTTTTTTATAGAATTTTAAAAATATTACCATAGACCTTACTCATAAGATTAGATTCTCACCAGCATCATGTGAGATTTTGACCGTGGATTTCTGTTCATTGAGTTTTTGATATGGATTTAAATAAAGACAAGGAACCAGAAAGGATGAAGAAGGAAGGATGAGGAAGATGAATGTGTGGCATGGGTGAGTGAGTGAAGATGAGTTGAAGGGTGAGGAGTGAGAGTGAGAGTGGGAGAGTGAGAAGATGGGGACCCGCCCCTCATCGTCGTAGTCCACGTGCGCGCGCATAATGGGAGATCAGCTGACCGGTGGCGGATGCCAAAGGGCTTCGCTCATGAGGGGCTATTTGATCTGGCGGTGTTCCTGTGATGCGGCACGTGCCCTTGGGGGAGAGGAACCCGTTGCTGGGGGCGTCGCGAAGTCAGGACTGCAGACAGGTCTTCGAAGTTCTCGTGTTTTTTTTTTTTTTTTTTTTTTTTTTAAAGGAAAAGACCGTAAGGATGATTTAGGTTCTTGGACCAGACCCTGAGGACCAAGGATAACCCAAACTCAAAGGATGAATTGGGACCTGGGACCCGAAATCATAAGATGGTCTAGGACCTAGAGCCGAGCCCTTAGGCCAGGAGTGGGCAACCTTTTGAATTTTGGGTGCCAAAAATCAGACCAATCTTTGACAAATTCTTCTCGCGTGCCAACAGAGTAACATAAATGATAGGCCTACATACAAGTAAGGGCCCCAGTTCGCCGCCCAGCGCAGCGTGTGGTTACCATTGGTCATACAAAAGAAGTTGGAGATTTGTTAGTTATTTTGTTTTAAGGTGAGCTCTGGGTTCCGCGGGCTGGGAAAATAAATCATGAGTGCCAATTTTGCACGCGTGCCAAAGGTTCCCCACCCCTGTATTAGGATGATTTGGGACCTGGGACTGGAAGGATAGGGAGGTGACTGTGGAATCTAAAGATGGGTATGGACTGGTACTCAGATTTTTTGGGGAAATGGGGGATGTCTTTAAGAAAATCATACTTCTCTTTTGGGTGTATGTGAGCACGCGCGCGCGTGTGTGTGTGACTTTATTTAGTGGTTGGGATTCGTCACTTAGTCTGACACTAATTAATACGGGGAGGAGCACTGCATACTATGGCAAATACATTAACCTTCTCCCACCTCCTTCCTCCTTCCTTCCTCCCCCTCCTGCTCTTCCCCTCTCCCCCCACTCCACACAAAATATGTTGTTATTGTCGGTTACAATAGAGAAGAAAGAGGGGGGAGGGGAGGGTAGTGGGGTAATCGGAGTGGACGACGGCGGAGGGGGGAGAGGGAGGGGTGTAGGGGGAGGTGGGGGGATTGGGGGGGATCAGGGTCAACAAGTCCACGGTCACAGCGATAGTCTTGTACTCATTTAATTCCTCGGCAGGCGTAGTCTCTCGCAGGTGTTAATCAATAGGGGGTGGCACCATCCCCCCTCCTCCCCCCTTCCTCCCCCCTCCCCCCGGTCATCATGATACTCAACACTACCCGCGTGGATTATAATGCGTTGGCCCCTCCCCCCTACCTTCAGTCCCCCGACCGCTTGACCATCCAGTGTCCTTTGTATTCGCTATAGGGCTCTGTTCTGTAACAAGAGACGCCACTGGGGTCCTAAGGGACTTGGCCAAGGGCCATCTGATAGTGCCCCAGGGTTCAGGTGTTCCCTGAGGTAAACCCCTTTCCGTGCCCTTTGGTGATTTTCCCACCGGGCGATTTCACTGATCCCTGTGGCACGCCCCTCCTGGGTGCCACCCCTGGCGTGGGTGATTCCCGTGGATGTCGTTACACGGTAGTGTCTTTCAAACGGGGTCGCAGAAATCTACCAGGGGGTTTGTAGGACGCCGAATTCAACATGGTAATCACATCATCCCTCCGTTTTTTATTTTTATTTATTTTCTTATTTAGAAAATGACCCGTCATTCAGGAGGTGCCAAAATAAGAGGGAGGGAAGAGGGTGAAGGCGAGTGGAGTGTGATAGGGATTGAATGGGTGGGAGTGGTTTCTATGCCTTTGCTTTTTTGGCTACCCCCCCATATAAGGGGGGAAAAGCCTTTGGTATATGTATGTTATTTTTCATATAATTCATGATCATACAATGTATCTTAATTGAGAAGCCCAGCTTTTCTTTCAAGTCTTTATCTGGCTAGTTGCATCTCTCAGAATGTGGCGATGATTTGTATAATCTATATGTTTCTGTTACTAAATGGTAAGAAAAAGTGACTATATCCTATCTAATCCTGTATCAAGGGGTTATCTAGATATATAATTCTATATATGTGGTCTACAAAGTTTAGAAGGTTGAGAAACAGTTATAAATATGTTTGTATATACCTCGGAGTTTGTATGTGATTATATGTGTCTTATGTTTATACATGGCCTGAGGTCGAGGATTTCGAAGTCATTAACATTTGAGTCTAACATTATTAGAGAATTCAGCTCTGTGAATAAAGAAATAGATAAACAAATGCTGTGGAATATGTGGAACAAGTTCTTTCTGTACTCTATTTTATTATAATTATTATTATTATTATTATTATTATTATTATCGTTGTCGTTGTTGTTGTTGTTGTTGTTACTATTATTATTGTTATTAATGTTGTTATTGTCGTCGTCGGGATTACGTAGCAGATATTTCTTCGACAAATAAATATATTCATACGTCATTACGAATGGTTAAGCTGACTATGCTGCAATCAGGGCTGTGGAGTCGGAACACAAAACCTCCGACTCCGACTCCTCTATTTTTGGCACCACTGACTCCGACTCCGACTCCTCTTCATGTAATTAACTGATTATGGCCTACATATTTTATAAAGCCTATACAACACACATACGCTCCAATCTTGTGTAGACTTATATCATTATTCAACTAGAACCCACTGTGTTGGATAAGAAGAAATGAAATAAATGATATCCATATATTTCGATCACGGACTGTGATCCTCTTCAGTGGAATACATAGTGGAGCAAAAGGCATGTCTTATGTACAGAAAAAGAAGAAGGAACATGGATAGGACTCAGGTAGCGTCTAATGCTTTGCGGGGCAAGTCACCCGCCTTCACCAAAGATGGTAATAATTTGTTGACTGGTTTATATCAAAGAATAAATATATATGTTATAGTGTGGCTTTCCTATGTTTGACCTCTTTATTAATACTTTATAAGTGAAGTAGAGACAAATTCTTTTAAAGGATATTGAAGAAAATTCAGTAAAAAAAGATTCTATAATGTAAGAGATCTGGCATAATATATATCTTTGCAAATAAGTGATAAGTACATTTCAAAAACAAAAATACTGTACTTTATAACAAAGGTTGAAATATGACCTTTGTAAAGGATATACAAACTTAATGATAAAAAATATATAATGGAAGATTTTTTTACATATATAGTTTTGCAAATACAAAAAAAAAAAAATTAAAATACTTTATAAAAGAAGTTTAGGCAAATTTCTTGAAAGGAAACAGTAAATATAGAGAAAATAAACCTTACTGATACCAGTACGGTACAAGGTCGAGTGTTACAGCTGAACATGTATGATACTGAAAGGTATATGGATCATACATACTTTTTTGGGTATCATTATCCTTCATATGTTTTCATACCTTCTTTTGTCTTAATGTACTAAAATTACCGACACAAGTACCTCTTGGTTTAACTACATACTGGTACTGCTATGCGATTATTGCGATGGACATTACTCTGGTTCTGGAACCGATCTTACCGATACGAGTACAAAACAGGATACAGTTGAACATGTTTGAAACGTGAAACTTTTTTTTTTCAACTTTAAATATCCTTATTTCAATAATTCATTGTTAAAAAGTATAGAGGGGAAAAAAGAAGGGGAAAGGAAAGAAGAGATAGTATTATTGCGTCAGTCTACAGTTGAAATCATAACTATCCTACTGTTTGGCAACACAGCAGCGGGAGAAACCACCAAACTGATGGAGTGATGGAAACGATGCATATGGAACTTGACAGGAATATTACAGCTCCCGTGACTGTGTGTCAACAGTTGTAAAACTGAGGTGTTTAATTTATTCAAGTAATACTTTGGATGTTTATCGGTCTATGTATGAATTTGAAAGCCAGCGTTGCACAAGGACGTTTTGGGGGTTTAGTGGAATGACCACGAAGGTAAGACGATGAGATTGATTACATTTGATAAAATTATGTTTTTTTTTTATATAATCTACTTATAAGGAGTGTGCACTGCATAACTCTACAGACTAAACGAAGGCCTTATAAAGTGTAAATTTAACTGGAGTTGGTGTCGGTATATTTTTACCGACTCCGACTCCGACTCCAGTGACACCGTAATTGCTTCCGACTCCGACTCCACAGCCCTGACTGCAATACAGCATAATGATTAGTAACACATAACACACGTAGCCTACAGGATTAAAAACTCTGTAATAAATACGTCAAAATAAAATCCTCTTTTCCTGGGGGATTTAAAGTGACCTTTCCCATACATCAGCCACGGGGATCCACCTTTGTGTGTGTGTGTGTGTGTGTGTGTGAATAAAATCGCCTGGCGGCAGACAAGACAAAAAGTAAAAGGGCCACCCGGCACGGAAGTGGTAGAAACAGGATAAGAACATAAGAGTGGAGGAGACTGCAAGAGACCCTAAGGCCTACATAGTACAGTTCCATATCCCTTACCAATTTCATCTATATCTGGGGACAGGTGGTGTAATCGGAAGCGTGCTGCTCTCGCATTCGCTTAGTTGTGGGTTCGAATCCCGCACTCCTCTCCGATTCCCAGCAGTGACTATTAATTACCTGCCCCAACAATCCAGGAAGCGCATGTACATAGGGCAAATGTGACGGCTTCGGCCGCAGCTACTCAGCGCTCCCTGGCGTGGGCTCCTCGCCTTCTTCTTCTTCTTCTTCTTTTTCTTCCTCGTCTTCTTCTACATCTTTTTCTTCTTTTTCTTTATCTTCTTCGCCTTCTCCTTCGTCTTCTTCTTCGTCTTTTTTCTTCTTTTTCTTCTTCTCTTCTTCTTTTTCTTCTTTTCTTCTTTTTCTTCTTCTTTTCTTCTTTTTCTTCTTCGTCTTCTTCTTTTCTTTTTCTTCTCCTTCTTCGTCATCGTCTTCGTCTTCTTCGTCTTCTTCGTCGTCGTCTTCTTCTTCGTCTTCGTCTTCGTCGTCTTCTTCTTCGTCGTCGTCTTCTTCTTCGTCGTCGTCTTCTTCTTCGTCGTCTCTTTCTTCTTCTTCTTATTCTTCTTCGTCTTCTTCGTCTTCTTCTTCTTCGTCTTCATCTAATGGCAGACGATTTAAGTCAGTTGGAGAGGAAGAAGGGTGAGATGGAGGGCGCAGAGAGAGAGAGAGAGAGAGACAGACAGACAGACAGACAGACAGAGACCATCCCAGTGGACTCGAGGTAATGGCTAACCGAATGAAACGAAGAACCTTTCTCTATTTCAACACCTTTATTATTTTTATAATTATACAATACCGTCAGTGACCTAAGGCCGCTGACACAAGGTCACTGACACAACACACAGGGTACGACACAGTGTCTCAAGGTCATTGTCTCACAGGACAGGTCAGCGTAAGGTCATTGGTGTGTGGGATCTGACCTAAGTCAGGTCATTATTTTGGGGGTTTATAAGGTCATGACACTGAGTTGTCAGCTAGAGGTCACTGTCACATTTATGACACAAGTTATGTGTCTTGGAATCAGGCACAGGGACATATTTTTTGATATATGCTTGTTTTCGCAGTCTTCGTATCGTTGACCGTGAACTGCCCTAGTAAAGACTTATCTAGTTCAATTTCATGAACAAATTAATCATTGTTATCACTCAATCTGCACAGAAGAATCATCCATATACCTGTTACACATAACAAAACCCCATCAATGTAAAAAAAAAAAAAAAAAAAAAAAAAAAAAAAAAAAAAAAAAAACCACTGCAGGATCCCCGGCCTATCCCGTGGTGGACGACACAGCCTCCGTGCCTCATCACGTTGGCTTCTGCCATATATGGAATTATATGGGAGATGGCAGTTGGACAAAGGCTTCTGAGCTTTGGCCCGTGCTGCCTATTTCACGCATCCGTACGTTATTAATTACGGGACTCAAACTGCAAGTTCCCCTGTTATGGTTGTTGTCGTTGTTATAATCATCACCATAGGGTCATCATTATATTATCATCATAACTATCATCATCTTCATCGTCATCATCGTGATACAGTCATTATTAACATATTTACTATCATCATCACGATCATAAACTGAGTTAATACTCTTATAAAAGGTAAAGATACTTTATTGGCGGTCGAGTAATATATTGACTTTAAAACTAGAGAAATAGCACAAACTGGTAATCATGATGAAATAAAGAAATAAACAGAATGATAATGAATTAAGCATATATTTGTTTATATATATATATATATATATATATATATATGTATATATATTGAAGTGCGTAAGACAGAATGAGTTGAAGGGTGGTGAGGTAAATAGGAACCGTTGGAGTTTTATTGCTAACGTTTCGTCCTGAGGAAGTCCTGTCAGGACGAAACGTTAGCAGTAAAACTCCAACGGTTCCTGTTGTTTAGCTCACCACCCTTCCACTCATATATATATATATATATATATATATATATATATATATATAATATACTGTGTGTGTTTATATATATGTATATATATGTATGTATGTATATATATATATGTATATGTATATATGTATTCAGATTGCTGTGAGTTGTTGACCTTTGTTATTGGGAAGAAACCTCTTATGAGTTAAAAATCGATTTTTTTTTATGAGATCACTGAGAAGAATGATAATGTACATTTGCGCACATAGGAACCTGATACAATTTAGCTTTTAGTGGCGCGTGTGTATTTTTTTTGGGGGGGGGCGTATGTGTACAAAGTAAGATATTAGCAAGAATCAAATATTCATGTAGGTTGTAACTTTGATTATAATTATTTAATATTATCTTTTCATCATATTACTTCTTTAATTATGTTTTGTTTTGTTTTATTTTGTTTTATTATTATGAAATTTATTGTTTCTTTTTGAGATTGTTTTTCTTTGTCATTAATCAAAATCCTATGTAGCTCACCATATAATCTCCCTAAAAGACAAGTTTAAAGAAATCATAACTAGCGTGCCTGCTTAATTACTGAAAGTCTATTGAAAAAATACGTCTGTTACTAAGAACTGCTAGGAGCAGACGTAAACTTTGCAAATTGCTTATTGTTTGCAAAATGAGAAATGCAGTTCACTGACCGAAAACAAAAAATATGAACAGAAATTAAAGATACATTCACCAAAAGAACTATTTTTATTTATTTATTATTATTATTATTATTATTATTATTTTATTTATTTTTTGAGGAAAGATATTTTCCTGTGCAGAGAAGTATGCTGACGTCACGTAAAGTCGAAGATTCTCATTGGTCCTTGAACTCGATTGGCTCCGCCCACCAAATGCTTGGAGCGTTCTGAATGGCTGACTGACAGTCGCCTCCGCGTGACGTCAAGTGGCGATTTTTTTGGTGGTCACTGCCCTACTCGAATTATGTAACGGGGACTCACTATCTATGTAACGGGATTATACGAATTATGTAACGGTCATTTACGAAATGTGTGAGGGGCACTGACCAACTATGTAACGGTCATAAACGAATTACGTATCGGGCATTCACAGTCTATGTAACGGGCATATACGAATATCCGTTACTCACCAACTATATATCGGGCACTTAATTATGTAACGGGCACTCGCCAGCTATGTAACGGGCAAATATGAATGATGTAACGGGCACTCACGGACTATGAAACGGGCTAACTACTTGTAACGGGCCCTCACTAACTTCCTAGCTACAGATGTAACGGGTCTAGGTTATATACAATCATTTAAAGATTTATTATCTAGTATTGTCTGAAATATTATGAAACATGCTTTAGACGTACCATTGCCATAAACGAACCTGCCGCACGCCAACTAACTGGCTGGCGATATTTGGCAATTTGTCAGTACACGTAGCGTCGCATCTGATTGGTCGATTCGGTTCGGTTGCCAGATAGCCCTTTTTCGGTGTGTAGCAGATTCGGGCCTTGGGTTTGGTACTTTGGGAATAAGTTCCTCTACCCTGTGGTCACCATTAACGGTCTTCTACTAGATTCTAGAACATAAACTAGAGAGAAATCTAGGCATTGGCGTTTGATAAAACACGCAAACAACAAAACAACGAGACCATTCATCGTTCATTCATTCATAACAAAATATTCTACTATTTGTTTACTATACCTCGGTTGCCAGATGCCACCAGAAAATATCAACCAATGTATTTCTCTACCTGTCTTTGTAACCCCCCAAAATATAATAAGAAAATAAAATAAAATATCTAAAATAGAAATAAATAGAGAGCTCACGCCAGGAGTCGTTTAGCTGCTTGGGACATGTGATGTAACCATCCCTACGTGACGAAACGAACCCCGTTACACCACGTAAAGATGTGTCTGCAGGCGATTTTATTCAGCTGAAGGACATTTCCCGTATCCAGATGTGCACACGTATCACCTGTGTGTGTTAACACATTTCTCATACAGATTTAACACAAGTGATACTTCTAATATACATCCTGACTGTCATGATAAGTTTTTGTGCTACGGAATGAGGCTAGCCGAGATCTTAAAAAAAAAATAGAATAAAAATAAAAGGCTCCTTTTCTAAGCATGTCATTGGAGCTTCTGTCCAACTGGCCCCGCCCCCTCGCCAATCTCAAGCCCGGTCATTGGTAGGCTGGGACCCCGACGCTGTGTGACGTCATGCGCGAAGTGGGTCGACTTTTTGGTCCGTTGGGCGCAGAGAACATACAAGTGATCAACCACACACATCAAGGGAACGCCCCTATCCTGGTGTCATAAACGGGACTGAATCTTAACCTAGGGTCCGGCTGACCCCCACGGGGTCTCCAAACTCCCCTGGGGGACCACCTGCCGCCTCTCCGGGGCTCTACGAGAAGGAAGTCTCCGTATACCAAGGGCGCGTCGTTCCTGAAGGAGGCATTAGATCGGGTTCTCCTGCTGGGGCGGTGCTGCTTCGGTTTGCCTTCGACGGGAGTGAAGCTTCTGCGGGGATGAACCCGGAGGACGGGCGAGAGCCACCTGATGGGGGCGTCGTCGATGTTCCTCGGGTTCGGGAGTTCGGCGAGTGCTAAGGATAGCCTCCCTGGGTCACCTGGTACACGGTGGAGGGGAGGAAGGCGTCCCGGGGGATCCCGGATACGGGATGGGGGTCGGTACCAATGACGGCTATCGGGGTTCCCACCCCTCCTCCCCCTCCCCCTCCTCCTCCGGTCGTACTGACGGAGTAACAAGACGAGGTCGTCGACTCGGAGGTGAGGGATTCGCTCCCCCTTCGGGAGGAGTTCGGGGGAGGGAGGAGGCGCTGCGGGAGTAGTCGCTGGGGCGTCGGCAGGAGGCGAGGAGGACGTGGAGGAGAGCCTCCGGCAGTAGTGCTCCCCAACCTCGGGGCATTCCCCGACGGCGGCGTCGGGGAAGGGGGCCCCGAGAAGGGGAGGGCTCCGTTTGGGTGAGGCGTCATCGGGAGTCGAGCTGGGGACGCCGTCTCCAGTTGGCCGAAGAGCGTCGATACCGAACTCGGCTGTTTGAGTTCGGTGTGTCTGCGGGAGGAGGAGGAGGAGGAGGAGGAGGTTAGAAGTTCACGGAAGACCTCATTCAGGGCTACCCCTAAAAGGCCCTGTTCACATTAGCGGTTGCAATCGCGACGGTTCAGTTACAATGTAAGTCATTGGAAGCGTTCACACACGACCGAGCATTTTTTTTTCTTGACTATGCAGTACCGTCGCGGTTTCCGCGCGGTTCAGACCGCTAGTGTGAACAGAGCCTAAGCCCTTGCAACCCCAGGACTTCCTTTAAGGATTTTATTCTGGCTACCGCCAGGCGATTTGATTCAGTCCTAAACCCTCACAAAGATAAACCATAATGTCTTAAATCGGGTTAACCCGATTCCTATCGAGATAACTCTCCTATTTAATCCTGGTTACCATGTGACACCCTGGGGGGAAGGGGGGTTCCTCGTATGGTCGGACCATCGTGCTGAACGAGGTCTGAGGGGACCGAGACCCTTACCCAGGGGTTCTACAACTTACCTCCCGGTCTTTAACCCCTTTCCCATGTCTACAACCTCTGGCCTACAGCCCCTTCTTTGGTCTAAAACCCCAATCCTAAAACCCTTGGCCGACAACCCCCCTCCTCCATGATCTACAACATCAACAACAACCCCAGGAGCAGTACAAGCCTCCAGAAGGCCTTCTTCAGCGCCTTCTTCATCGTCACCTACCGGAAGTGTTTGGCCTGCTTGGCGATGACCCCGAGTTTGGGGCCGAAGATGAGGGCGAGGATGATGGTGGCCAGGGCCAGAAGGGCGGCCGCGTCCGTCGGGTCCCTCAGGGGCAGCGGGGCCGCGTGGGACAGGATTCCCCACAGGGTGACCACCGGGGTGGAGACACACGTCGTTAGGAGGAGCCAGCGACCCTGAGGGGGAAAGGGGAGGTTGGTATCTGAATGACAGTGAAAGTAATTGTGTTGGTAATAGTGTTGAGGTCATTGTGATGTTGGAGATCGTGGTGATGGTTGTAGTGATGATGGTGATGATGACAAAATTGGTGGTGATGATGGTGATGGTGTCGTTGTTGAGGGTGATAGTGATAGTGATGTTGGCATGGTGATAGTGGGATGGTGGTTATAGTGATACGAATGGCCAAACTAGGGATGGTGATGATAATGGTGAGATGGTGATTGTGGTGATTTGGTCATTGTGAAATTGTGAAGGAATTGGTGATGATGGTGTTATGTCAGTAGTATTAGTGTTATTAATGCAAGAACTATTTTAGTGGTTTTGTGTTTAATTTCTTGAAATTTATTCAATTTATTCATGTATTTATTTACACATTATTTATATTTGTGTGTATTTATGATAATGATAGTATTGATGTGTGATTACATTTGCTATGGCGATGTTGTGATGTTGCTATAATAAGCCGATACATGTTATCATGATTTTGTAATTATTATTGTTATTGTTATTATTATTATTATTATTATTATTATTATTATTATTATTGTTGTTGTAGTTGTTATTCTATTTTTTATTTATCTCTGTTGTGATTGATTTGTTTTGTGCACTTTTTTCAACACATTGTATTTATTTATTTATTTTAATATCAACTCTCGATATCCTGTACAACTGCAGTCGCTTTTCAGTCGTTCATTTTCCACACACGTTAGTCGTTAGGCCTCAGCAGTACTCTGTCACACACACACACACACACACACACACACACACACACACACACACACACACACACACACACACACACACACACACACACACACACACAAATCTAATAAAATGGGATAGTAGAGATACAAGAGGACACGGAAAGAAAATAAAGAAAGACAATTATAGAAGAGACCTGAAAAAGAACAGCTTTCCTCACAGGGTAATAGACGTTTGGAACAAGTTCGATGAAAATGTGGTGTGTGCAAAAAGCGATACACGAATTTAAAAACAGTCTAGATAAAACGAGATATGAAGACGGGACGCGACGAGCGTAGCTCCCCTTCCCGTAAAATACAACTAAATACAACTAGGTAAACACACACACACACTCACACACACACACACAAACACACACACCTACACACACCTGCCCCCCGCCCCTTCTCCCTGTCAGCCGGTATTGGAGCCGGGAGGGGGGGAGAGGGGGGAGGGCAGGTGTGTTTTCTCGCGGGCAACAGCTGTCCTTCCGGTCATATTCGGTCTCGCTTAGGTCCTCCTCACCTCGTCATGGTTCCTCCGGATGTTGCGGTTGGTGATCGCGAGTCCGAGACCCAGCAGGAGGAGGGCCAGTAGGTAGGCGGCTCCCGCCGGACCCGCCCGCGGCGCCCGCACGCACTGCCGCAGCCCGGAGTCGGCCAGGAGGACCAGCCCCGCCGTCGGAGCCTCCGTCGGGGAGTCGGCGTCGTCGGCGAAGGCCTGCAGGCTGTCGGTGTAGGTCAAGGTCGACAGGAGGACTTGCACGGCCACGATGAAGACCAGGCACACGTACAGGTTGAGCTGCGATACCTGCGGGGGAGAGGGAGGGAGGGAGGGAGGGGGTGAGTACACGTGTCCAGTTGGAAAAAAATATGCACTACACACACACACACACACACACACACACACGCACACACGCACACGCACGCACACACACACACTTACGCGCGCGCGTGCACACACGCACGCACACGCACGCACAGTGTATGTATTTGTGTGTGTATACATATATATACACAGTACATACATATGTACACACATTATGTGTGTGTGTGTGTGTGTGTGTGTGTGTGTGCGTGTGTGCGCGCGCGCGAAAAGACGTCCCGAGACACCCACTGTCATTCGCCCAACCTAAGCCAAAATGAAAAAAAATGTCTGACAAATGACCCCAAAATACAATGAACTAATAGAAAATGGATAGATAAATATATGATCCTTTCTGTTGAAACCCTACTCTTGTATAGAAAATATATGAAATATCGGCCAATAATTTGATATTCCTGTTATGAAAACCGTGGGGTAGGTCAGTACTTCTGTGCTTGACTGTACAAAACAAAATACCATCAATAATATGGGCCTCACCCAACATTGCTGTACATTATATATTTTCTTAAAATCCACGGGATGTTTAATTTACTCATTATTTATCTGTTTGTATATTTGTTAAGTCTATGTCAGGGTTGTCGGTGCGTGGTAATATATTTCGTTTGTAAACAAAAATGTCGACAAGATGAATGTCGTCTGGTATGTGTCGTCTGCAACAGTCGGCCATTACGCTTTCCCTCTAAACACAACATTAACAGTTTGATATCAGCTTAATATCGATTATAACGCAAATATATGTCACATATTCATATAACGTAGATACCCCAAACTCATTTGTAAAAACATTTAAATCGTATTATAATGTAATTTAGATTTCAAAAAGGTTGAGTATTAAAAAATGTAATCATTATGGTATATATTCAGTCCCGTCCATGAAAACAACTGTTAATATATATATATATAATATATATATATATATATATATATATATATATATATATATATATATATATGGAGAGAGAGAGATTTTTTATCTATTTCCGTCACGTTTAAGGCAACATTGAGTATTAATTTCATGTAATATGCATTCTGATATTAGCGACATTTGTGGAACTTTTTTTTTTTTTTTTTTGTGTGTGTGTGTGTGTGTGTGTGTGTGTGTGTGTGTGTGTGTGTGTGTGTGTGTGTGTGTGTGTGTGTGTGTGTGTGTGTGTGTGTTGCTCACCTTTCCTCCCAGGCCGAGGCTGACGAAGGCCCTGAGCTGCATGGCCTTGGCGAGGAGGACCCCGTAGCAGAGAGCCAGGGCGGCCGGGGGCACGTAGATCCTGGCCAGGCACCCGAGGGGCGTGGGCGGCAGGACAAAGAGGACGCAGGAGGCGAAGACCACGAGGACGCCCAGCAGCAGGAGACTCCCGAGGACCTGAGAACGAGGAGACACGTCAGGAGGGGGAGGCCCTCAGGGAGCAAGGTCCTGGAATTCCAAAACTGAATAAAATTGTCCAGAACGAAATTGAAATGTGCGTCATCAAGATGCCATCTGGCGGTCTTTGGCATGTTTATCCACCTTCCGTACCGGGTTGCACTTTAAACATTTCCTATTATACCTGACGCCAGGCGATTTTATTCATCTCCATGGCACCCACATTAACAAATGTGTTACATAAACAAACAAGTAAAAATAAACGAATTAATAAAAAAAAACATATATTTGAGTAATAGATAAGTATATGTGATTAAGTGAATCCGTGGGGGTTGTTCGTACCTGTGGTCCAGTGATTGTGCCGTCACAGGCCCGGAGAGCGACATAGACGCCGACCAAAAGAGCCGCGAGGACTCCAGCGCAGGCAGCCCCGAGGACGGCACAGGCCCAAGGGCGTCGCACGTAGTCCTGCGACAGGAGACACATATTGAGGTTCCTTAGGTTATCAGTACCTTGTGTCAGTTTCGTCAGTTTCTGAGTCTGTCAGTGTTTTGCCTGACCAGAGGCTGTCTGTATCCAACAGTGTTAGAGAATGTCAGTATTTTGTTTTGTCAGGAAGTGATAGTGTCGTTTATGTCCAGATATTGTCCATTGTTGGAGATAACAGTAATTTGGGCTATTATAGACAGAATATGCATCTGTAGGCATAATTTAAAAAATATTATTTAGATATATAATTGATCCCTTTCTCGATAAATGTGTAATTAATTTACTCCTGGCCATTTCCGTAACTGGGTTACCAGTAGACAGAGCCAAAGTTTATAAGAACATTGTTGATTTTTGCTAAAAATGTCGACATGACGTCACCGACTCATGCAAGACGATATGACGTCACGCTTGTAGCCCCGCCCCCTTGTTCGTAAACAGACGTTTTATACGAAGAGTTTGTGTTCTTTCTATTTAAATAGTCCTTATTTAACACTTCTTACCTTTCCCTCGGTTTTCTATGGGCCCGGTGTCAGGGACCAATAGGAAATAGGGACTGGAGGGAAGGAGGAGGAGCTTATTTGTCAAGTTAAGTTGGATAAGGTCTGCTTACCCTATGGGAGAGAACCCGACGTACAATGCTTTCCTCACGCCCACGAAGAGCCAGACGACGCCCACTCACGGAGGCCTCCGCCACTGGCTCATTCTCCCTCGGTTGTGGGCGTTGTTCACGCCAGACGACGCCCGTGTCTTCCCTATACACGCCCACCTGTGGGGGGGGGATGGGATGATGTATTAAGACTGTGCAAGAGTGACGTCATGATGACGTCATAGCTGGTACAGTGGTTTCTGCAAATATCTTCAATCACTTGTGTGTGTAAATGATGATAATGAAAATTATGATAATAGTTCTATTGAGTTAGCGATGCATTGATACACTGACAATATACAATTTAAGCTAATTTTAGGATTTGTCTAAATTAAGTAAATAATATGCATAAGGGTACTAGGCGCCGGTGTCCACAGAATGCTGGTGTGTACTGCGACCGAGAGGGGGGAAGAGATCGGGGTCTTATCAGTAATGATAAGGTCGAAGGTTGTTTATTCGTGGGAAGAGAAGTTCGCTGCTTGAATGTGTGCGTGTGTATGTGATTCACCATGGTCTTGGATCACATGTTGGACTCGTGATCGACAGCTATTTCCCTCCCAGATGAGAGCTCAGAGCTTATATATGACCGATCTATGGGTAATGTTGTGACCTTACACACACACACACACACACACACACACACACACACACACACACACGGTAGCGCGGTTGATAGAGTACTGGCTGCCAGTACGGTGGTGCCGGCAGTCCCTAGGTCGATTCCTGCCCAGGGCCGAAATTATTTCGGTATCGCTGCGCTTCGGGTCGTTACTCCGACTCTCGTGGGCGGGGAGTTGGGTGTGTGTGTGTAAGGTCATAGCATTACCCATAGATCGGTCATACGAGCTCTGAGCTCTCTTCCGGGAGGGAAATAGCTGTCGATCACGAATCCAGCACGTGATCCAAAGACCAAGGTGAAAGGTGAATCACACACACACACACACACACACACACACACACACACACACACACACACACACACACAGCTCTCCACCCACGAGAGTTGAAGTAACGACTCGTCGCGCAGCAATACCGAGATTATTTCAGCTCTGGGCGGGATTCGGACCGCTTTAGCAGCATGTATGTGTGTGTGTGTGTGTGTGTGTGTACCCTTGTGTATTTATTTTCCGGATATTTTCTATATAAGGACCAATAATGCGTACTAATTGTGGCACGTCTGTGAGAAGGATGTTGGAGGGAAGCACGTCCCCTCTGCCCATCTTCAAAACCCATAAACTCTTTCACCTCAGTATGGAGGGGCAACCCCAAGGGGTTGACACTTGGTCCCCGGAACGACAAAACTATATCATAAAACGAAATAACTGACAACCGGCGACTGCTCACATGTTCTTAGTTTTAACTGCTGACTTAGAAAATTACTTGTACGAATACAAAGCAGACAGCATCGTTTTATAAAAAAAAAAAATTATAATAATAAAAAGCGAGGATTGCTGCCGGCTACTGTGGGGCTGCGGGATCTCCAGCCAGTGAAACTTGAGACAGTCATTATTATTATGATTATTATTATTATTATTATCATTATCATTATTATTATTGTAATTATTATTATAAAATCAATATTAGTATTATCATCGTTGTTATTATTATTCAATTGTTATTATCATTATTATCATCATCGTTATTATTATTATCATTATTAATATTATTATCATTATTATTATTGTAATTATTATTATTATTATTTATAAAATCAATATTAGTATTATCATCGTTGTTATTATTATTCAATTGTTATTATCATTATTATCATCATCGTTATTATTATTATTAATATTATTATTATTATTATTATTATTATTATTATTATTATTATTCAATTATTATTATTCAATTATTATTATTCAATTATTATTATTATTATGCCTATCCCGTAGGCATAATAATAATAATAATAATAATAATAATAATTGAATAATAATAATAATAATAGTAATTAATAATGGTAATAGTAATAATTGACCCAGGGCAGTGGAGAGGATGCAGGGATGATCCGTCATCCAGGAGGTGCCAAGATGAGAGGGAGGGAGGAGGGTGGAGGGGAGTGGAATATGTAGGGAATGGAATGGGTGGGACTGGTTTCTATGCCTTTTTCTTTTTGGTTACCCCCTGTGTAAGGGGGAAAAGCCTTTGGTATATATATTATTATTGTTATTATTATCATTATTATTTATTTTTTCATTTTATTATTATTATAATTATTATTATTATTATTATTATTACTATCATCATATTATTGCTATTATTACTGTTATCACTATTGTTATTTTCATTATCATTATTGTTGTTGTCATTATTGTTATTGTTTTACATTTCTTTTTGAAGTGCGACGGTCGTCAAGATAATTTTCCGGTGTCGGGTCCCTCTCTTCTTTGACCCCTTCATCCCGGTATCCGACCTTCCAGATATCATCATCCCATTATCCGACCTTCTCCAAATATCTTCATTCAACTTCATCTAAACAAAAACTAATTAAACTCGATTGATGGCGGTTGTGGTGGGGCCGGGGTGGGACACTCCGCCTTTCCCGAATGAGTCAGATTGGTTGTCTTTGGCTGAATAAAATCACCTGGCGTCAGGTTGGAAGGAAATCGTATGTGGCGTCACCGTGTTGATGTGGCCTTTGACTCGGAGGCAGTTTGTGTTTATTTAGTCTGGAGGCGTCTGGTAACTCTGGTTTACGCATAAAACGGCTACCATTCCACAGAAAATTATCATTGTTATTGGTACTATTATTATTATTAATATCATTATTATTATTATTATTATTATTGTTATTATTGTTATTATTATCATTATTATTATTATTATTATTATTACTATTATTACTATTATTATTATTATTATCATTATTATTATTATTATTATTATTATTATTATTATCATTATTATTACTTTATAATATGGGTGGGAATGATTTTATGCCTTTTTCTTTTTGGCTACCTCCCTTATAAGGGGGAAAAAGCCTTGGTATATATATGTATTATTATTATTATTATTATTATCATTATTATTGTTACTATTATTATCATTATTGTTACTATTATTATTATTATTATTGTTATTATAATGTATTATTACAGTTGAATAGGAAGAGGCGTATGATTCTCCTCCTCCTCCTCCTCCTCCTCCTCCTCCTCCTCCTCCTCCCTCTCCCCACCCTCCCTTTAATTATTCGCCTAGCTATCCCTTTTTTCCTCTTCTTCCTGATCCTGTTGTTCCTCCTCCTCCCCCTCCCCCTCCCCTTACTTCTCCTCTCCGCTCCTCTTCCTCCTCCCACCCGCTCCTCTTTCTCTTCCTCATGCTCTTCCTCCTCCTCCTCCTCTTCCTCCTCATCTTTCTTTTCCTCTTCTTTCTCCTCCTCTTCTTTCTCCTCCTCTTCTTCCTACTCCTTTTCCTACTCCTCCTTTTCCACCCCTCCTCCTCCTCTTCTTCATTCTCCCCTCCTCCTCTTTCTCCTCCCCTCCTCCTCTTTCTCCTCTTTCTCCTATCCCTTTTTATCCTCTTCTTCTTCCCCCTCTTTCTCCTCTTCCTCCTCTTCCTCTTTTTTTTCCCCACCGCTCGGTGCACAAAGGCCTCATTCCCCGGAAATTTTCCTCAGTAGCCTTAGTCTACAAAGGCTCTCTCTTTATCTCTCTCTTTCTCTCTTTCTCTTCCTCTTTCTCTTTATGTCACGTGACATTCAGATACTGTGACGTCACACCATACACGTCGTAGGTTCTGTCTCCCTCTGAAGGCTTATTATGAAGTGAATAAAATCGCCCGGCGGCAACAGCGCGGTTGGAACCCTTTAAACATGACAACCCACGAAAAAGAAATGAGAGAGAGAGAGAGAGAGAGAGAGAGAGAGAGAGAGAGAGAGAGAGAGAGAGAGGAGGGTTGGTTACTAATATATCAATAACAAAAGAAACCGGAAGACCCATTGGTCTGTAACGAAGCAAACAAACAGGTAAATACAAATAAACAAGTAGATAAGAAAATAAAGAAGCAAATGAACGAATAAATAGAAATTTAATAAATAAAAAACAATCATATACTAACAAAAATCAGCAAAGAAATATATGAATAATTAAATAAAAAAGGGGGGAAATAGATGATAACAAATAAAAATAAAATATAAACAAACAAATAAATAAAAATAAATATGTAAACAATTAAATAATAATAAAAACAAAAGAAAACGGAGGAAGTGTCTTTTTTGCGATGACGTCACCTTGTAGAGCCCCCTGCCGGAGAGGTTCCCGATGGTGAAAGTGGTCAGGATCCGCCCGTCGGCTGTGTAGCGGATCCGCTCGCCGCCCACCGGGTAAGACAACCGCGTCAGCGCCGCCCCGAGGTCTGCAAACGGAGGGAAACGGTTTAAGGGGGGTTTAGACCCACGGGGGAATTTTTTATCAATTAATTATTTTTTTTTTGTTCTAGTTAACGCCCTGTGAGATTTACTTAGTTGTGACTGAATTAGGGTTTGGAGTAATTTGTTATTTTAATGTAAAGAAAGTGTTTTATTTATTAATGGGACCTCCACACAACCGAACAACCGTTTTTATAATACAGAATATAAGGCCATGAATAGTGTATGTATATATATATATATATATATATATATATATATATATATATTTATATATAATTTTTTTTTTTTTTTTTTTTTTTTTTTTTCAAGTCACAGTAAGTTGTTTGAGGGTAACCTGCTGACCTGCATGAAGCGGGTGAGGCTGAGGATCGAAGCAGTTGTCCTCGGAGGAGGAGCAGCGGTCAAGGAGGACCAGGCTGAGGGCGGCCGCCAAGGAGGACACGCCCTTGACCACCTGGGTAGCCCCGCCCCCGCCGCTGCCCACCAGGACTTCGAGTTCCTCCGCGTCAGGAGGTTTGCAGACTTCTCCTTCAGGAAGTTTCTCGTTCTCCTTCTTCGGCGCCCTCTGCAGAAGAAAGGGAAGAGTGAATGGGGATTTGCGAGTCTTCTAGGGGTAGTTTTTCTCCCCCCATCCTTATCCCCTCCTTCCGAATACTCCCCCCCTCTCTCCCCTTCTTCTCCCTCCCACTCCCCCCCCCCGTCCTCCACCTCGCATCAGCTTCCCCCCCCTCTTCTTCCCCCTTCCCCCTTTCTCTACCTCACCTCACTTCAGCCTCCCTTTCCCCCCATCCCTCTACCCCCCCTTCCCAACTTTCCCCCAACTTCCCCCCAACTTCCATTCCCCCCTATTTATCATCTTCTCTCATTCCACCCTTTTACTCTCCTTTTTCTTTTCTCTCTTGACATCGCTTTTCCACCTCCCTCTCCCCTTTTCCCCTCCCCTCCTTCCCCTCCTCCCCCTCCACCTCATCTCCTCTTCTCCCCTCCCTTCCTCACCTCCTCCTTTTCCCCTTCCAGGCTTTCCCCTTTCTTACTTCTCTACTCCTCTTCCCGTCCCTTCCCCTCCCCTCCCCTCCCCTACTCCCCTTCTACCCATCCTTACCCTCTTTCCCCCCCTCCCCTACCCTCCTCTCGTTTTAGTTCCCCCATTCCCCCCCTACCCCGTACCTCCCCCTTTTCCTCCTCCTCCTCCTCTTCCTCGCCCCACTACTACTACTACTACTACTACTACTACTACTACTACTATTACTACTACTCCTCTTCCTCTTCCAACTCCTCTTCTTTCTCTTCCTCCTATATCTCGTCTTTCTCCTCCTCCTCCTCCTCCTTTTCCTCCTTTTCCTCCTTCCCCTCCTCTTCTTTATCATCCCCTCCTTCTCCTCCTCCCTCTCCTTCCTCTTCCTTCTTCCTCTTCCATATCTTCTTCCTCCTCTTCCTCTTCTTCCGCCCGCGTACCCCGTACCTCCTCCTTTTCCTCCTTCTCTTTTCCTCCTTCTTCTTCCTCCTCCTCTTCCTCCTCCCCTCCCCCCCGTTGGACATTACCTCCGGTCGGCAGTTGCTGACTTCCTCGATGTACTCGCGGGCGTGCTTTTGCAGGAGGGATCCGCCGCCCTCTGAGGTGAGGGCGTGGGCGAAGTGGGCGCTGAAGCCGGGGAGTCTGGGGGCGTGGGGCTGCACCAGAACTGCTCGCCCCAGCACCTTTGCCACCTTCGGAAAATGAATAATTAATTAAATAAATAAATAAATAAATTGGTAAATAAATAGATATAAAACAAATGATAAATAAATAAAAAATAACAGATATTCTTATAAATAAATAAATAAATGAATAAATAGACAAACAAACAAATAAATAGATAAATGAATAAATAGATAATAGATATTGTAATAAATGAGTAAGTACAGTATATGAATAAGATAACTAAATAGATAAATGAGTCAACAGGTAAATGAATAAATATATAAATAAAAAATATAAATAGCTGATAGTTGATGTACCTCCCACTCACCATTTTTTTCTTTATTTTCTTTCCATTTTCTCTTAATTGCTTTTGTTTATTCACTAGTTTTTTAATTAATTAACTAATTTACTTATTCAATGAATCTGTTTTTACTTTGCATGGATTCATTGTCCAAGTCTTAACCACAACAGTCGGAAAAATAATGTAAGAAAAACAGATTTTGATTTAATGTACATATAGCTGAGGTGATTAATGAGTGCATCATCTTGCCAGTGAAAAGAAAATGTGTGATATAATTAATCTGAATATGTGTTATTCATTTTTTAAATGAATAATACAGATATTCACTGCCGGAAAAAAAATCGAGTTATGATTGTTCAGTTTTAGAATGCGAAATTATAATGATAATATTAATGATAATAATAGTAATGACAATAATAATAATAATAATAATGATAATTGTAATGATAATAATTACAATAATGATATAATAATAATAATGATAATAATAGTAATGATTATAATAGTAATAATAATGATAGTAATGATAATAGTAATAATAATAATAATAATAATAAAAGTTTGAAATATAATTTCCGATCAATTATTTCACGAAGACATATAAAGACAAAATGATTAATTTCCGGATTAATATGCGCTTGGGAAACACGAGGAGCATACACCAGTAGGCGCTGAGTTTCGGCCGGAGATGTGGTACTCGTTGGGAATCGTACGTCAGTGGTGGACCACTTTGAGTATTTTTTTTGTTTGTCTACAGATGATTTTATTCAGTTTGGAGTTGGAAGAAAGGACCACGTCAATATATGCTCCCTCTCTCTTGCCCTATCTGTCTCTCCCCCTCTCTCTTTCTCTCTTTTTCTTTCTCTCTTTCGTTCTCTTTTTCTTTCGCTCTCTTTCCCTTTCTCTCTCTTTCTCTCGTCTCTTTCTCCCCCTCCCTCTTTCTTTATCTCTGTTTCTCCCCCCCTCTCTCTCTCTCTTTCTCTTTCGCTCTCTATCTCTCTCCCTCTTTCCCTCTCTTTCTCTCTTCTCTTTCTCTCTCCCCTCCCTCTTTATCTATCTCTGTTTCTCCCCCTTTCTCTCTTTCTCGCTCTTTCTCTCTCTCTTTCTTTCTCTTTCGCTCTCTTTTTTCTTTCGCTCTCTCTCTTTCTCTTTCGCTCTTTCTCTTTCCCTCTTTCTCCCTCTCTTCTCTTTCTCTCTCCCCTCCCTCTTTCTCTATCTGTTTCTCTCTCTCTCTTTCTCTATCTCTATCTCTCTCTTTCTCTCTCTCTCTCTCTCTCTCTCTCTCTTTCTCTCTCTTTCTCTACAAATGCATAGACAGATGCATAACTGAGTCCTACCGAGGTGAATAAAATCACCTGCCGGCGACCAGAATAGAAAAAAAATACCAACCTGTATGGAGAGGGTTGAAGGTTTACGATTAAGTTGAACGACATTCAACCCTGAGTGTACAGCAGTTAACGAATGTCCAAAATCTGGTTTTAACTAGTCACGAAATACCCATTTGAAAAAAAAAAAAAAAAAAAAAAAAAAAAAAAAATCTGTTGGTGACCTGAACTGACCTGTCTGACGTCGACCTGCTCGCGAGGACCTCCGACCTCGGTCATGGCTGCGATGACCCAGGCGACGTGCCCCAGGGGTACCAGCGGCCATCGGAACTGCCTCACCAGGGCGTTGAGCTCCCGGGGCTGCGCCAGCAGGGTGACCACGCCTCCGTAGACCTGCAACAGAAGGAGAATTTCACGTCAGGAACTTACACCGGGAGGTGCTTAGCTGTGGCAGGACCTGCCACCTTGGCCCTGTGTGCTAAGACAGCCTAGAGAGAGAAAGATAGAGAGAGAGAGAGAGAGAAACTGTTCAAAAAATGACAGACGGAAGAGGACACAAATACAAAATCAAGATGCAATGTAATGGTAATGTCTTTGTATATGTATTTGTTTATTTGTTCTCCATTGACGCTGTGTATTGAAAAAAATAGACATTGCGTTTAGACTTTTTATCAAATATTTTCTTTTTCTTTTTCAATGTTACATTTTTTTGTCCTGTTTGGTGAGATAGCACCATAAATAGCTTTTCTATAGTTTTTTTTCTGTGTCCAATATGCATTTATTTTTTCAATTCTCTGAAACAGCATTATAGCGTGACATAAATTTTTGAAGTGTCGAATGTCCATTTTTCCACTTCTGTGAAATAACACCGTCAATAGCGTTTATATCATCGATTTAATTTTTTTCATTCATGTCAAAACTGCCTCTGAAATCATCGCTGTAAAATAGAAACGCCGGTGAAGACCGTCAACGGATGAACGGCGAATTAAAATACACATCGGCACCCACCGGAAAAAATTGAAATGAATTATTTTTATATAGGAGGTCTACCGTACAGTATATACACAGTATATATACCAACCCCACAGATATATTTTAGGAACATGTCGAAAAACAAATCTAATATTAAGTGTGCGCTGAATTAATTGGTTGCTTTAAGAGAAGATAGATAACTTTATGGATAGGGATGACAGGTGGTAGAGGACATGGAACTGCCTAGTGTAGGCCATATAGTCTCTTATATTCCTATGTTCTTATTCTCGCTAAATCGTAATTGAATAAGCAACATGTAGAGAAAGTTTATTACTGCTTTATCATGCCCACATCTAATGGACTGCCTGATGGGTAGACAAGGGGCAAGGAGGGACGGGACGTCGGTGTTCGGTTGGCTACAAAGTGCACTGACTTGGGCTACAAACTGTTTTCAAAAATATTGTTTTTACATTTCGCTGTAGAATAAACTATAGATTTCTCCCCGTCTTCTTTTCTGCATGAGAGGACGGAGAGGGGAGGGGGTCGCCGAATTAATGAAGCGGCCATGCTGTAGATGTGCTGTGTCTTGCGACACTGCTTCTGACCCAGGGCAGTGGACAAGATGCAGGGATGACCCGTCATCCAGGAGGTGCCAAGATAAGAGGGAGGGTAGAGGGTAGAGGAGAGATGAGTACGTAGGGGATGGAATGGGTGGGAGTGGTTTCTATGCCTTTGTCTTTTGGCTACCTCCCGTGTAAGGAAAAAAAAGCCTTGGCATATGTATGTATATATATATATATATATATATATATATATATATAGAGAGAGAGAGAGAGAGAGAGAGAGATAGATATTAAGGGAATATATTGTCAAAATATGTCTGTGGTGTTCGTAGAATGCTCCACAGTATATATCAAATGTTTATCAATTGAAGACATATTTACATAGACTTGGGTGTCTACAGTACGTATATTTAACAGAACTGAATTCTAAGCCTTCTCAGTCTTCTAGTGTGTCTATTATTTGTGTACGGAATAAGGTTATATGCGTTGACTCATCAAAACAATAAAAAATGCACTTTTGAGGACATATAAAACTGACTCATGGTGAATGGCAACTATACATATATACATACATATACCAAAGGCTTTTTCCCCCTTACACGGAAGGTAGCCATAAAACAAAGGCATAGAAACCACTCCCACCCATTCCATCCCCTACATACTCCACTCCCCTCCACCCTCTTCCCTCCCTCTTATCTTGGCACCTCCTGGATGATGGGTCATCCCTGCATCCCTATACAAATATATATTTCTATTTTGAAAATATATAGGGTCATTTTTGTTTTCCTGATATTTTTTTTTTTAAGTTTCCTTATTCTTTTTAGCTTATGGTTTTAGTTAGGCTAAACTAACATAATCTAACCTAACTTAACCAAACCTCGTTAACCACATGTGGCTTGACTTGGTGTCGAGAAAACGAAAATGCTCCAACATATGTATACATACATTAGTTTCCCTATAATTTATTTTTAATGCTATATTGTATTAATGCAACAACAGAGGAAATTGTATTTGAAATGTTCGCATATGTCGTGGAACAGGTTCGGATCTCTGCAGTGGTACGGTTGCCAAATCTAGTTCATATTTATAGTACTTGGCAACTCGCACATGGTCACGGGTACGTCCACAGAGGGTTAGAGCGTCGCTACTTGCGGCGGAAGCCGAGGTACCGACAGTTCGAACACTGCCGCCAGCGAGTTGGACCAAGGACATGGTTCATTCAATTCCACGCTACAGAGTTTTTTGTAAGGGGCACCGTGCTAGCCTCCTGATAGGGGAGAGTTTCGCGATGTGAAACCGAATCAATATTTTTGAGTTGTGAATAAGAAATTCTCCACATCATGAGGAGACTACAAGGGACCATAAGGCCTACACTAGGCAGTTGTGAAGGAGTTGCGTATAATGTTCCTCCTTCTGCAGTAGACGAACACTCACCAGGTTCCTCCTGACGAAGGAGTTGAGTGCGCGCGCCTTCTCCGCTACCTCGCCCTCAGGGAGTACCAGAAGACTCCTGACGGTCAGACTTGGATGGTCCTCCTCGGCACGACGGAGGAAGTGGTCGAGCCAGGTCGCCCTCGAGGACACGACCCAAACATCGTTGACGCCTTCAGACTGGAGAACCTTCAGCACTGCCTGTAGGAGGGGAGGGAACGGGTGAGTGGTTAGTGAGCTCAGATCGAGTCCCAATGGTATAGAGCGTGGTTTCCAAACTAGGGGGCGCGCCCCCCCTTCTCCAGGGAGGTGTGAGGAAGACACAAGGGGGGGGCGTGAAGTCATCTGCTCAAAAATAATTCTTTAATAAGAATAATGAAATAATTCCAAGAACAAATATCACCCCAACCGGGTTTTTTTTTTTTATCAAGATATGCATAGAAAAGACATAATTAGGAAAAATACAAATAGGAAAATATATACATAATTTCATGTAAATTAACAAAAATGGGGTGTGCATGTGGATCTGCTGGAAGAAAAAAAAATAAAATAAAAAAAAATAAAAAATAGGAGGGATCCCATAAAACAGCTTTGGAATCCACTGATCTCGAGGTTGAGCTTAACCGTCGGACAATTCTCGCTCTGCCTTCCCCTGGACCCGGCCTGAGATGAGTATAAAGATCAGCTCTTTCGTTGATTATTATGATTTTCATCCAAATTTGGTTAAAATCACAAGGCGGCAAATGGAATAGACAACATGTTGAAATAGGTTTTGGAAAAGATAAATTTAAGATATTAAAAAAAAAAAAAATTGGACAAATTGACCATACTGAGGATTTCTCGTTGAGAAGAGGAAAGAGAGAGGTAGGGAGAAAGAGAGAGGAGGTAGAGAGAGAGGGGGAGAGAGATAAAGAGGAAGAGAGAGAGAGAGAGAGGGGGGGATAATGTGGAGACTAGGCAGAAGGGAGGAAAGCCAAATCTTGGAGCACAGCTAAGTGCCTCCTGGCGTAAGCTCTTGGCTCCTGTTTGTGTAAACGATCGATGGCGATCCTGGGACAACAAATAATGTCGAGAAACGTTGACGTTGCCAAGAAGAGGAGGAGCAGAAGGAGACTCGAAGTCTTCTTCACTCGAAGTCGAAAAGGTCTTTACTCGAAGTCGAAGGGGCCTTCCTTGGCTGATTGGAATAGCTTGGAGTAAAAAAAATCTGGCTGTGCCTGGCGATTTTATTCAGTTATGAAGCCCATCAACACGGGGGATCCTGGCCATATCTGAATGAAATCGTCTGACTGTGGACAGAATAATATAATAGTTTGGTGCTAACCAAAACAAAGCATACAAAGTGCGTCATCGTAAGATTTTTTTTTTTCTTAAACTGTCACTACGTATGTACGTAGGCATTTATGTTTGTACGCATACATATAAGTACGTATGTATATGCACATGTGCATATTCGGGCGGCCGGCTTGCGTCCACGCGCGCGCGCGCGCGCGGACTCCGTGACGGTTGGTCACTGAGGCCCCAAGTCGGAGGAGGAGGGGGAGGAGCGTAATGGATCGCCTTCGTGTCTGCAAGTGACGCGGCATCAATACACTAGGTCATACTTGTACCCCGCCTGTGCTTGCGTGTGTGTGTGCTTTCGCGTTCGTGTATGGTGTGTGTGTATGTGTGTGTGTGTGTGTGTGTTTGTGTATGTGTGTGTGTGTGTATGTGTGTGTGTGTGCGCGCGTTAGCGTGTGCTATGTGTTTGTGTGTGAGTGTGCGTGCTCGTTCGTGTGTGTTTGTGTGTGCATGTGTGTGTGTTTGCGCGTTCGTGTGTGCGTGTGTGTGTATGCTGTATGTGTATGTGTATGTGTGTTTGTTTATATGTGTTTGTGTGTGTATGTGTGTGTGTGTGTGTGTGTGTGTGTACTGCTTGTGTGTGTGTGTGCGTGTGTGTGTGTGTGTGTATGTGTGTGTGTGTACTGTTTGTGTGTGTGCTGTTTGTGTGCTTGCGCGTTCGTATGTGTGTGCGTGTGTGTGTGTGTCTGTCTGTGTGTGTGTGTGTGTGTATGTGCGTGTGTACTGTTTGTGTGTGTGCTGTTTGTGTGCTTACGCGTTCGTGTGTGTGTGTGTGTGTGTGTGTGTGTGTGTGTGTGTATGTGTGTGTGTGCTTGTGCGTTCGTGTATGTTGTTCAATTGTCCTATGTTTGTGTGTGCGTGCGTGCGTGTGTGTGCGTGTGTGCGTGCGTTTGTGTACGTGTGTGTGTGTGTGTGTGTGTGTGTGTGTGTGTGTGTGTCTGTGCATCTCCTTATACATATACATAAAACGAATTTACTTTTGCAATTTATATTTCCTTCATATATTCGATTTCTAGTAGACCATAACTGACAGACTTGCAATGTCACACAGCCGTCCTTACCCTTCTTCAGTCCTTTCTCAACAAGGAGTCCCCCTTGGCAAGCTTCCAGGCAGAGCCCGGATCCATTTCGAGTTAATTTTTGAGTCGAGTATTATCGTTTAATGAATATCTTTATCGTAAGTATATTAAATTCGGAAAAATTCATAAGCCGGAAAAAATTCCGAAATCCGAAAGTCCAGATTTTTGCCGGAAAAAAAAAGTCCAGATTTTTTCCGGTATATATTTCGAAAAAAAAGAAAGAAAAAGAAAACGGAAGCTCAGAATCACTTTTTGATATTCTGTTGTACGTCTTTGGGGCCGTCGTTTTCTTCTCCAAATGTTGCCCAACTTTGAAGAGATTCTCCCAATAGCAAGAACAACTATCTGTGTAATCTTGCGCCCAAAGTTCGGGTGTGTTTCGTTCTACCACAATGCCTCAGTTGGTGAGTTTTGACGGGCTTTCCTCCCAATTGAGAACATTTGCCTAAACTTCGGTTCTCGTTTTACAAGATTGGTTTCTTGGTTTACGCCATTTGTTTTATGGTTTAAGCGATTGGGTCCGGGTGTACGCGATTGGGTTTCGGTTTACGCGATTGGGTTTCGGATTACGCGATTGGGTCTCGGTTTACGCGATTGGTTTCTCGGTTTAAGCGATTGGGTCTCGGTTTACACGATTGGGTTTCGGATTACGCGATTGGGTCCCGGTTTACGCGAATGGATCTCAGTTTACGCGATTGAGCCTTGGTTTACGCGGTTGGGTCCCGGTTTACGCGATTGGGTCTCGGTTTACATGATTGGTTTTCGGCTTAAGCGATTGGTTTCTCGGTTTACGTGATTGGGTCCCAGTTTACGCGATTGGGTCCTGGTTTACGCGATTGGTTCTTGGTTTACGCGATTGGGTCTCGGTTTACGCGATTAGGCCCCGGTTTACGCGATTGGGCCTCGGTTTACGCTATTGGATATCTCTGTTTACGCCGATTCGTTCTCGGTTAACGCGATTTCATTTCCTATCGGTTCCGTGATTCGATCCTCGAGTTAAAGAAGTCATTTGACGCTAACCATAAAAAAGCATGTAACGTGTGTCATCAATAAGAGGGGTACAGTCTATGATTTTTTTTTTCTTTCTTTTAAGGAAACTTTCATTTTTGATTGTTTGATTGCATGATGGTGTAGAATGTTGGTGCAAGACGTTGTGTCATTTTTTTGCACCATCATTGCACCACCATACCGTTGTCACAGAAAAGCAGTTTCACTGTTGTGGCACTGTTTATACACTGCTTCACGTCCCCGTTTTACTGTTTGTTTCCGTTTCGTCACTGTTGCACCATAATTTCATCATTTTTTGCATTAATGGTGTAACAGTCTTGCACCGTTTTGCACTGTGGTCAAAAGTTTTGGACCAACCTGCAGGTTTTTGCTCTTTTAGCATAACATTTGCTATTGAGAATTTCACATAACTTTCTATACAAGCAACTCGTTGGGAGTGAATATGTTGTATAGAAAATATATAAAATAAGAAATAGAAGGTATATTTACATAATGATATTTGTACATTGTTTAAAGACTTTTGCTTACGGCTGTAGTTTGTTTGGTAGCAGTTGTCCTATTGTTGTTGTTGTTATGGAATTGTATAGAAAATATATCAAATAAGAACAAATAGAAGTTATATTTACATAATGATATTTGTAGATTGTTTAAAGACTTTTGCTCACGGCTGTAGTTTGTTTGGTAGCAGTTGTCCTGTTGTTGTTTTTATGGAACTGTATAGAAAATATATCAAATAAGAACAACTATTTGTTTGGTAGCAGTTGTCCTTTTGTTGTTTTTATGGAACTGTATAGAAAATATATCAAATAAGAACAAATAGAAGGTATATTTACATAATGATATATGCAGATTGTTTCAAGACTTTTGCTCACGGCTGTAGTTTGTTTGGTCGTAGTTGTCCTGTTGTTGTTGTTATGGAATTGTTATTTTCCAGCGCTTCTGTCCAGACGGGCAGTTTCACCCGATCTTGTCCCGTTTATTCAACCGTAGTTGCATCGATGTTGCAACATTTGTTTCTACACTGTCGTAACGGTGCTGCACTGTTTTTTAAACATCACTGTACCTTTGTTGCATTGTTGTGACGTTCACTATTGTGTTGTGGCACTGTTGCACTGTTGGTTCACTGTTATTGCACTGTTTTACATTGTAATTTATCTATTTCATTCTATTATATTTTTTACACTGTTGGTGGAGTAATGTCTTGTAAGTGTACAACAAAGAATTGCACTGTTATCGGACAGTTTTCACTCTTATTTTACTTCTTCTGCACTGTTATGTCACCGTGTTTGCACCATCTCATCTTTATTGAACTATGGTTGCACCACTATTAGTCATTGAACTCCTGTTGCACCAATTGGTTCAAATATTGTTGAACCAATCTTGCTTAATTGTTCAACCATTTTGCACCAATATTGCAGAGCTGAAGAGCAATTGTTGCCATTTTTCTCTCATCACGTTTGGTTCATTGTTGCATTTTTCATAACGTTGTTTCACTGTTGTTGCACTGTTGTTCCACTGTTGTTGCACTGTTGTTCCACTGTTGTTGTATTGTGGATCCACCCCGTGCTGCACTGTCCATTTGCCGTTGTTTCACTGTTGTTGCACGGTCGTTTCGGTGTTGTTTCACTGCTTTTGCACTGTCGCATCGCCATTGCTTCACTTGTTGCATTTTATTTCACTGTCGGTTCCGTTATTTCACTGTTGATGCAGTGTAGTTTCACTCGTGTTGCACTGTCGCTTCACTGTTGTTTCACTGTTATTGCATTGTAGTCTCATCCCGTGTTGCACTATTATTTCCTCGTTGCTGCACCGTAGTTTCACGGTTGTTGCACCGTCACGTAGTTACACTGTCGCTTGTTGCACTGTCGCTTCACCGTTGTTTCATCTTTGTTGCACTGTCGCTTTACCGTTGTTTCATCTTTGTTGCACTGTCGCTTAACCGTTGTTTCATCTTTGTTGCACTGTCGCTTTATCGTTGTTTCATATTTGTTGCACTGTCGCTTTACCGTTGTTTCATCTTTGTTGCACTGTCGCTTCACCGTTGTTTCACTGTCGTTGCACTGCACTCTCACCTCGTGTTGCACTGTTGTTTCCTCGTTGTTACACCGTCGTTTCACGGTTGTTGCACCATCACTTCACGGTTGTTGGTCTGGCGTTGTTGAACACAGGCGGGGCCCTCGACTCTCTCTCTCCCTCTCTCTTTCTCTCTCTCTCTCTCTCTCTCTCTCTCTCTCCAACTTCTCAAAGTTGAAGGGAATGAGCGACCCAACTCCGGTCATCAGTCACCGCTCGAGGGGGTGCTGTGGTGCTGTGGCGAGGGAGATCGCTGTGGTGCCGGGAAGTACTGTAGCGCTGTGGAGCTGTTGTGAGGGAGGTCGCTGTGATGCTGGGAAGTACCGAAGCGCTGTGGAGCTGTGGGGTCTCGATGCTATGGGGCTATGGGGATAATGCTGTGGCACTGGGGTGCTGGAAAGTACTGAGGCGCTGTGGAGCTATGGGGGCCTCGATACTATGGTGCTGTGGTGCTGTGGGGAGAAAACTGTGGTGCTGGGAAGTACTGAGGCACTGTGGAGCTGGGACTTCGGTGCTGTGGTCCTCGGTGCTGTGATACTGAAGTGCGAGAGAGTAGAGACGCTGTGGAGCTGTGGAACTTCGGTGCTGTGGAGCTGTGGGCCTCTGTAGTGTGGTGATATATTATTGTAGTATTGAATACAGCAGTGCTGTGGTGATGTGGGGTAGCTGTGCTGGGGTTCAGGAGCTGTAGTGCTGTGGGGCTCGGATGCTGTGTGTGTGTTTCGCAGCTGCAATGCTGTGGGGATACAGTGATAGGCTTCTGTGATGTTAAGATCGTGTTGTTGTAGTGTTATAGTGATGCTGTGGGTGCTGTGAAGCTGTGATAATACTGTGGTATGGTGTGGCTATGCTGTGGAGTTCTGTTGTAATGCTGTGATGAGCACTCGTGTAGCACAGTTTTGGTGCTAAGCTGTGATAGATGGGACGCTGTGGTGCTGATGCTGTGGCATTGTGCTATGCTATCACATTAGATTAGTCCAGTGCTGTGGTGCTGTGTCATAACACTGTGTTATCGTGTCACAATACCACGCTGTGACGCATCACTGTTCTAATGCTGTGTTACGGTGCTGTGGTGAAGTCACCATTGCTGCTTAAACCCAAGGACCTCTCTTCCTCCTCCTCCTCCTCCTCCTCCTCCTCCTCCTCCTTCTCTCCCTCCCACCCTAACCCTCCCGGAGTCCTGCCGGCATTCCGTACATCTTATCGTGTACGCGCGCGCGCGCCACACACACACACACACACACACACACACACACACACACACACACACACACACACACACACACACACACACACACACACACACACACACACACACACACACACACACACACACACACACACACACACACACACACACACACACACACACACACACACACACACACACACACACACACACACACACACACACACACGGAGAGAGAGAGAGAGAGAGAGAGAGAGAGAGGCAGACAGAGACAGAGACAGAGAGCATGGTATTATAGACCATAACAGAGAATAGAATTAATACTCGCATACATACATTTCATACCATACATACATACGCACATACATACATACATATATTTATACATACACATAAATGCAGTACATACCATACATACATACATACATACAGACACATATACACACATATATTTATACATATACATACATACATGCATATATACATACCTACATATACACACATACATACATATATACATGCATACATACATACACTCACGTACATTACATACATACATGCTTACATACATCACACAAACATACACAGGGCGGTGATGATCTCTTTTTTTTTTTTTTTTTTATTCTTTGATGGGGGCAGCGAGACTTCCCAGACCTCAACTATGATTTGTTAATTTAATTCTGGCTAATGCTGGACGATTAAATTAATATTGAGAGGTCGTGAATAAGGTCATTATTTATAGTAATAATTATTTCATTATTAAGGCAGTTATTGAATAAAATAATGTAAAAAAAATACTCGGTACCTTTGCCCTGGGTGCTCGGAGAGCCAGGGCGAATGACAGTCATCGCATGTTCTTAGGATTCGAAACAAACCTGCCACTGGGAACATTGGAGGGGGGGGGGTTAATGAAAAGAAAGAGACACTCTCCCCACCCCACTATCGAGAAGGAATGGCTTAGTAGATTAGAGTAAGTTAGTTAAGGTTAGACTAGGTTAGTTAAGGTTAGGTTAGGTTACTTAAGGTTGGGCTAGGTTAGTTAAGGTTAGGTTAGGTTAGTTAAGGCTAGGCTAGGTTAGTTAAGGTTAAGCTAGGTTAGTTAAGGTTAAGCTAGGTTAGGTAAGGTTAGGCTAGGTTAGTTAAGGCTAAGCTATGTTATTTAAGGTTAGGCTAGGTTAGTTAATGTTGGGCTAGGTTAGGTAAGGTTAGGTTAGGTTCGGTTAGTTTAGGTTAGTTTAGTTAGGTTAATTTAGTTTAGTTAAGGCTAGGCTAGGTTAGTTAAGGTTGGCTAAGTTGTTCAAAGTTAGGTTAGGTAAGGTTAGGTTAGAATTGAAGGAAGACAGATATGAAGGTTGTTACACATATTTATTTGCGGGGATTTATTTATTAATTCAATTGTTTATTTTGTATTCTTGTTTGTACGGCAGGGATAGAACCGCTGGTAAACTACATTTCACTACAACAACAAATGTATTATTGTTATAAAACAGGTTATTAATCTATGACAATGTTTAATATAAACTATGATCTGATTGGATCTTGGAAATGTTAGGCTCGATGGATGGCAACACCGGTTGATTGTCCGATGTTGCCATAAATGAGCAGATAAATAGATAAAATTATAAAAAAATAATGAAATAATGATAAATTGATATTGCTCATGCATTGTAATGATAATAATGATAAAAAAGTATTATCATAACGAAGATAGCAATTTTAGTGATAATATTAACAATAATCGCGGTGATGATAATAATAATAAAATTATAATGGTAATGATATAACAACAATAACAATGATAATTATAATAATGATAATGATTGATGATAACGATAATAGTAATAATAATAATAGGGATTATAATAATAATGATAATGATGATAATAATAATGATAATGATAATAATAATAATAATAATGATAATAATAATAATAATAATAATAATGATAATAATAATAAAAATAACAGCATTGATTAATAATAACAGTAATGATAGTGATAATTAATAATAATAATAATAATAACAATAACAACAACAACAACAACAGCAACATAATTCAACAACAGCAGCGTAAAACGTTCGCTGCTGTACACACGCCACTGTCACAGCTGTTCCCACTGAGGCCGCAGCAGCTCCTGCTCCAGCTGCTGCTGCTGCTGCTGCTGCTGCTGCGGTCGCTCAGCTGTCGGAGCTGCCATGAGACCGAATAGTATGATAACTTATTGAGAGCGTCTGCTTAAAGTGGCAGGCAGGCGGAGGGGGGAGGGGGCGGCGGCGAGGAGGAGGAGGAGGAGGAGGAGGAGGAGGAAGATGATGAAGGTGAGACAGGGTAGGAAGAGGAAGGTAAGGAGGAGGAGGAAGAGAAGGATGTAGGTGAGGGGTGTAGGAGAAGGAGGAGGAGGAGGTAGGGCAGAAAGAGGAGGAAGAGAAGGGTCAAGAGGAGGAGTGGGAAGGTGAGGCGAGGTAGGAGGAGGAAGAGGGCTAGGAGGAGGAAGAGTGCAGTGGGAGGAGGAGGAGGAGATAGGGCAGAGGGAGGAGGACGGTGAAGAAGAGGTAGGGGAGAGGTAGGAAGAGAATGTAGGGGAAGGGGGTAGGAGGAGGAGGAGGTAGGGGAGAGGGAGGAGGAATAGGATGATCAGGAGGAGGAGGAAGAGGAGAACGGTGAAGAAGAAGACGGGAGAGTGAAGAGGAAAAAAGGAACAGGAGGAAGAGGAGGGGGAGGGACAGGATATGAAGAGATGAAGAAGGGGTAAGATGTTGGGAAGAAGAGGGAGGAGGATAAGGAAGAGGGTAGAGGAGGAGGAAGAAGAGGACAGAGGGGAGGAGGAAGAGGAGAAGGAAGAGAGGAAGAGGAAAAGGAGATGGGAAAGGAAGAGAAGGAGGAAGAAGACGGGGAGGAGAAGTCGGGAAGTGGGAGAGAGGAAGAGAATGGAGGTGAGGAGGAGGAGGAAGAAGAAGAGGGAGGTTGATATTGAAGAGGATAGGAGTGGGAATGAGGAAGAGGTGGAAGAGGAGGAGGAGGTAGAGGAAGGCATGGGAAAGAGGAGGAGGAGCAGGGGGAAGACGTGGAATAGGACATTGAGGAAGAGGAAGAGCAGGAGGACGAGAGGTGTGAGGGCGTTGAGGAGGAGAAGGAGGAGGACGAGGAAGAGAAAGAGGAAGAGCAGGAAGACGAGGAAGAGGAGGAGGACGAGGAGGAGGAGGAGCAGGAGGACGAGGGGTCTGAGGGCGTTGAGGAGGAGGAGGAGGAGGACGACGAGGACGAGGGGTCTGAGAGCGTTGAGGAGGAGGAGGAGGAGGGTGAGGTGGTGGTGAGGGAGGAGGACAAGAAAATGAAAGAGAATGGAGAGGATGATGAAAGAGAGGGGAAGGAAGAAGAAGAAGAAGGAGAAGAATAAGAATAAGAAGAAGAAAGAGAAGAGAATCAATTAGGACAAGTGGAGATGAAGAAGAAGAAGAAGACATAGAGGGATGAAGGAGAGAGTAAGAATGAAGGAGATGAAGAGGGCAAGATAACGAAGAAGAAGAAGAAGAAGAAGCAGAGAAAGAAGAAGAAGAGAAAGGAAGAACGAAGAAAACAAAACGAAAAAGAGGACGAAAATGAGTAGATGAATAAATAATGAATAAATAAATGAATAGGAGGAAGAGGAGTGAAGTTGAGGACATGAAAGAGGAAGATAAGGGAAGGAAGATGAAAGAGGATGAAGGGGAGAAGAGAGAGAAAAAGAAAAAAGAGGAGAAGAAAGAAGACGAGGGGAGATAAGAAGAGGAAGAAATGAAAAAGAGGATAAAAAGAGAAGACGAAAGAGAGTGAAGAGGAAGAACAAGATGGGAGACAAAGAGAAATAAAATAAAACATGGAATGAAGAAAACCACAGAGAAGAAGAGAGAGAGATAGAGAGAGAAGAAAGAGAGAGAGAGAGAAACAAGAAACAAGGGAAATGATAAAAAAAAAGAGAAGGGGAGAGTGAGAAGGAGAGAGAGAGAATAAGAAAAATGAGAAATAGAAAAACATATAAAGAAAAAAGAGGAGAGAGAAAGAGAGAGAACTGCCGTCAGATGATTTTATTTCACAAATGAGAAACCCAAGCTTGATATGTTATCAATATTGATTAATAATTAATCAATATTAATTGATATATAAACATAAATATGAATATAAAATTATTTATATGAGTTGTTGATGATAAAATATAACATATGAATATTAAATAATAACTGACAATTTTGATTAACTATTTACTTTTAAAAGTGTTTTCTGAAGATGAATCAAATTGTCTGAAGTCAGACTGAATACTCTGAGCGTGGTCCCGGTCGGTCCCGCCCGTGTTCAGGGTGGGGACCGCCACCTCCTCAACTATGTAATAAAATCACCCGACGACAAAGAACTTGTATATCGAACCCTATTGGTGATTTGGTTATTTTGTTGTTTCACTGTTGTTAAAATCCCTCCTCCTCCTTCCCCCTCCTCCCTCCCCCTCCTCCCTCTTCCTCTTCCCTCCCTACTCTTCCTCCCACCTCTCCTTCATCTCTTCCTCCTCTTCTTTCACCCTCCTCCTCCTCCCTCCCCTCCTTTCCTCTCCTTCCTCCCCCTCCTCCACTCCCCCCCTTCTCCCTCTTTCTCCTTCCCCTCCTCCCTACTCCCTCCTTTCTCCTTCTACCCTCCTTTGTCTCCCTCTTACCCTCCCACCCGCCTCCACTTCCCCCTCCCCCTCCTCCTCCCTCCTTCCCCCCACCCCTCCCCACAACATCCGGCAGTCACTCGTGGTCAACTCAGGTCAGGTAGGGCCAAGCACACGACCTCATGTAAACGCACACACACACACACACACACACACACACACACACACACACACACACACACACACACACACACACACACACACACATTTATCTTAGTTTATTAGATTTCTTCTGTGTGCACCTAGATTTACTTTCCTATTTTTTCGCGCGCCACGTGACCCCACCCCCCCTCCCCCTGACCTTGATTCGGAAAGTTGGTCTTCGCCCGGAAGTGCACAGCGCAAACAAAGATGGCGGAAAACTCCGGTGAGGTTGCTTGCTGACCTGTCATCATATTTCCGTTTACTCTCTGTCTCTCTCTCTCTCTCTCTCTCTCTCTCTCTCTCTCTCTCTCTCTCTCTCTCTCTCTCTCTCTCTCTCTCTTTCTCTTTCCTTCTCTCTTTCTCTTTCTTCAACATCTCGTCCTCTTCTATCCTCCCTCCTTTCTCCATTGCCTCCTCCTTCTGTTCCTCCTCCTCCTCTTTGTCCTCTTCCTCCTCCTCCTGTTCCTCCTCCTCCTCTTTCTCCTCTTCCTCCTCCTCCTGTTCCTCCTCCTCTTCCTCTTAATCATATTCCTCCTCCTGCTCTTCCCCCTCCACCTCCTCCTCTTCCACTTCCTCCTCCTCTTTCTCCTCCACCTCCTCCTCTTTCCCCCTCCTCCTCCTCCTCCTCCTCTCACACATTCTCACTATTCCTCTGATCCTCACTTTCTTGAAGTCTCACATATCATTCTCACACCTTTGTCCATTCACTCTCACGCTTACTCTCACTCTCACTCCCAGACTCACTCCAACACTCACCTACACACACTTGCTCTCTCACGTAGACATTCACACACTCTCGCAAAAACACGTGAGTTTTTTAATCTCGTACAAATCACGTGACCTTTGAATTAAACCTCATGACGTCAGCCTTAGGGGTCAGAGAATTCTAGGGGGGGGGGCAGGAAGACCTGTAGGGGGGAAGCCCCTCCCTTTTCCCCCTAACTCCTCCCCAGCCTTTGTCCTTCTCCCCCTCTATTCCCCCCCTCCCCCCGCCCGTCCACTCCTCAATCCATCCAACCATATATAGACTTGCTCTCAGAGTCCGTGTCCACTAATTCAGAGGCACTAAGGTCTAATTAGATTCTAGAATTGTGGTAGGAACTGGGGGGCAGGTCATCTCACTTCCTAGTTCTAATTCTAGTTCCCTAGTTTGTCGTCTATTTTGTTTCAGTTGCTTGTCTGTTAGACGGATGTCGTTTTGTGGATTTTATGTGAGTATTTTTTTTATCTCTATGGTTATTTTTTTTTACCTGTGTCCCTATTTATGTATTTATATATTTATTACTAATTTCATTTATCCTTCATTTACTTGTTCGTGTATTTGTATATTAATGTATCTATTTATTTATCTATTAATCTATTTATTTGTGTATTCAATTATGTATTTATATTATTTATTTATCTGTTTATATACGCATTGCTTGTGTTTTTAATTATGTATGTATTCATGTATATATATATATATGTATATATATATATGTATATATATATATAATATATATATTTATTTATTTATTATTGTTATTATTATTTTTTTTTTATTCAACCACAAACAACTTTTAATTCCATGCCATCACAGTCGAGACTGAAGAATCGCTCGATGGAGGCATTCGTTGGAAATTGAAACGCGGACGAGCCGAGGATTCGAACCCAGCTAACCCGTAACAAAGTTACAGTGACTTAAACCAATGCGCTGGCATGGAATTAAAAGTGATTTGTGGTTGAAAAAAAATATTGATTGAACACTGAGAACCATTCAGTGTAAATGTATATATATATATATATGTATATATATATATGTATATATATATATAATATATATATTTATTTATTTATTATTGTTATTATTATTATCTTTTTTTTTAGTATAGTCTTGGAACAAATAGGTTTCTGATGTACTCGGCCATTGTATCTCTGTGACGTCTCTTGTGATACAATTCCACCCCGAGGTTATAATCGCCAGACGATTTTATTCATCATCCGAGCCAAAAAACCGGATTAATAATCCCTTGTTAACCCCTTTGCTAACTTAACTTAAATCTCATTTACTGGGTCTAGGTAATCCCTTCTTCTACCGAAGATTTGCCTCAGAGATTAATAAAATGAAAGATAAAGTGCCACACTTTACGGAAAGAGTTCCAGGAAGCGGAAACCACAGAAAACGAGAACTTTAGTTCGGTTTCGGACAAGTCGCGACGCTGTCGATGACGTCATGTCGTCGACGTAGCCCAAAAGTAAACAGTTTGCCTGCGAATGCGTAATTTTCGGCCCAAAAGTGCACCTTACACAGTCAATACTATTGCGAAATGTTCCGTATTATACAGTATTACTGACGGTGTAGTAATGGTGTTGAAGAAGAACAATATATTGAAGACATCAAATAGAGTTTGATATTTCATTGCACAATGACTATATTGGGAAGTGTGAGGGTAATATTGCGCAATATCTTGTGCAATGATATGGTGTTATGTGGGGAAAACAAATATTGCGCAATAAAATTGAGTTAATATATTTTGATAATGCTATTGATCCCGTAGGGTTGACTTAAAGTAGACTGGTAGATAGATTAGTAGTTTGAAATTTAATTACGTATTTCCAGACGTATAGGTAGAAAAGAATATCGTAAATAAATAAGAATGACGATATTATGAACAAGACTTTAGACATCGCAGAATGAGATAGGGATCGTAAAGATACGATGTCACAGCATAAGAATGATATCGTAAATTAGAAAGATAACGATGTCATACGATATTGGAAATAGAATTACGAGGAGTGTATGAGTTATTAGGAAAACTAACATCATAAAGACGAATAATAACGTCATTCTAAAGGCCAAGAATTACGATCTTGCAGCGAAAACGACTTACAATGTCGTAGCGTCGTCGTAAATAAACAGGTTTATACGACAAAGAAGAGTACTAACGATGTAGCGACTTACGATGTAGGGAACCGCCACATCGTAACTGAGACATTGGTAATTTACGAAATGGCAAGTGGAGAAACCGCACATAGTAGCCGAGATATTGAAAACTTACGACATTGCAAATGGAGAACCACCACATCGTACCTAAGGCATTGGAAACCTACGACATTTTAAGTGGAGACCCACCACATCGTAACTGAGACATAGAAGACTTATGGCATGGTAAGTAGAGAACCCGCACATCGTAGCTGAGACACAGAAGAATTAATATATTTTAATTAGAGAACCTCCACATCGTAGGTG
>NC_134817.1:33897870-33900370 GCF_046742065.1 Oratosquilla oratoria | reverse complement strand
CTATCTGTTTATTCATTCACTTAACTTATATATTTGTCTGCTTATCTATATTTTCATCTATTGATGTATGTATTTACTTATTTGTTTATATATCGGTTTATTCATTAACAGAATAATTATTTGATTTCTTCGTCTTTTATATATATATACATACGTTTATACATTTAAAGAAATAATAAATGCAGAATTAGCCCTCACTTTCAATGAAGTATTTATAAGAGAAAATCTCCTGCCCGTACATAATATATATATATCTATATATATATATATATATATATATATATATATATATATATATATACATATATGTATATACACATATATATGTGTATATGTATATATACATACATATACATATACATAAATATATATATATATATATATATATATATATATATATATATATACTCGTATATATAGTGTGTGTGTGTGTGTGTGTGTATAATCGCCATCGTATATCAAAGACGATGATAAGCCTACACGACGATGAGGGGCCGTGATCCTAGTCGTCATTACGATGAGGGTATTCACTTCAACGGGAGCGCGACGTTTGAGGGGCCGCATATAAATATGAGGGCCGCGTCCTTGCTCAGTGGTGGCCCAAATGGTCGTAAACTTGAACGATCCTGGAGACGTGCCTTTGCCCTGTCCAGGAGTCCTAATCCAGTTCAAGGGGGATAACTGGGTAGTAAATATTTAACCCAGTTTAACTAACGTCAACGTAACTGCGTTACGAGTTAGTTATTGAAGAACGTCCAGTGAATGACCTAAGGTCGCTTAGGCCTTCCCTAGATCTTGAATATGTATGCTATATAATACTTCTATTGCGTTATTCAAGGTGGAAACCTTTTTCCGTGACGTCATCGTTTTGTGACGTCACTTCCCTGACGTCACTTTTTCAATGGCGTCATTTATGACGTAATGGCAGCTGACATTTGAAATTCCTCTTCCTCAAATGACTTGGGTTTGAAGATACTTGGCAACCTTAGGGCTCTGGAGGGAGGCTGACAGATGTAAAATGATCTTGGGAACTGCAGGGAATGCTACACGTGGGGAGGCGAACTGGGTTGGGCCGCTCGTCGTACTTACCGAGGAGGGGACGGCGTTCGGCCGAGGACACGAGTCGAAAGGTCTGCCGAGTTGCGACGTCGGCGTCTCCACAGGTGTCGTACACGGCCACACCTGTCATGCGACAGAAGAACACGTGTTAGTCATGCGGGGTGCCCGCATGTCCGGTCCAGGGTTGATCCCCCCCCACTCTCTCTCTCGTTCTCTCTCTCTCTCTCTCTCTTTCTCTTTCTCTCTCTCTCTCTCTCTCTTTCTCTTTATCTATCTCTATCTCTCTTATCTCTCTCTCTCTCTCTCTCCTCTCTCTCTCCCTCTCCTCCCTCTCTCTATCTCTCTCACTCTCTCTATCTATCTACCTACCTATCTATCTGTCTATCTCTCTCTATATATATTTCTCTCATTTTTCTTCTCTCTCTCTCTCCTCTCTCTCATCTTTCTCCTCTCTTTCTTTCTCTTTCTCTGCTCCTACCGATCTTCCCTTTCCGACTCTCGTAACTTCCAGTCTCCTCCTCCTTCCTTCTTGCTCTCTCCTCTCCCATTCCCCCCCCCCACGCTCTCACTCCCTATTCTCTCCCCTCCCCTCCCCCTTTCCTCTTTTTTCATTTCCTCTTTTTCATTTCCTTATCTGTACACATTCTCCCTCAAGTTTCCATCTTCCTTCATCATCTACTCTTTTTTTTCTTCATCCTCCCCTTCTCCTCCTCCTCCTACTCCTTCTCCTTCTTCTCCTCCTCCTCGTCATCATCATCATCATCCTTACTCATTCTCTCACTCATCATCATCATCATCATCATCATCCAGCCCAAACCTCCTCTCCTCCCACCCTCCCTCCCTTCCCTCCCCCTCTCACCCTCCAATCCCCCGTGGTGACCTTCCCCCCCTTCCCCCTCCCCCCCACGCCTTGTCAACACCACCCGTCTCCTTGTTTTGTCTGCTTCCCCCCTCCCCCTCCCTTCCCCCTCCCCCTCCCCTACCATCCTGATCCTGATTCTCTGACGTCGAACCGTTACCCTAAGGTCGCCCATGCAAGGTGCCTTAGGGCGCCGATATACAGTGGACAAAGTCACAAAAAAAATCACGTGACGTTTCTGTGAAGTTATTTTGCTCTGTGACGTCATATGATGGGTGACGTCAGCTCTTAGCCCCCTTAAGTGAATAAAATCGCCTGGCGACAGCAGAATATACGAAACCTTACCGATTCGAATATCCCTGGTGGAGGACTGGTTGTTGAGGGTGGCGACAGCCCAGTCTACAGCCCCCACCCCCTCCATGGCCTGGAGGCTGAGGGGCCCCGTGCAGGGGGCTGTGGACGGGGCTTTGGAGGCGGTGAGGGCGGGGGAGGCTGTGGTGGCGTTGGAGGCTGGGCCGTGAAGGTCCGCCAACACTCCTGTTGGAGAAGAAAATAGGAGAATCTAAGTGTTGGTGATGGTGG
>NC_134817.1:33870370-33885370 GCF_046742065.1 Oratosquilla oratoria | reverse complement strand
GATTCTGTTACGAGGACAAATGTTGTGTATTAATGGAGAGAACGACGGCGAACGGGGCCTAGGGGGGCGGGTACCCCACATGCTAAGAAAGAAAGAGGGGAGACGAGGGGAAGGGGGGGAAAGAAGGGAAGGGAAGGGGGGGAAATAAGGGAAGGGAAGGGGGAGAGTGAGGAAGGGAAGGGGTGAAGGGAGCGGGGTTGGGAGGGGGAAAATAGGGTAAGAAAGAGGGGAGATGAGGGAAGGAGGGAAAGAAGGGAAAGGGGAGAGTGAGGAAGGGGAAGAGAAAGAGAGGAGAACCTTTGGGGATAAGGAAGAAGAGAGAAGAGAAGAAAGGAGGAGAAGGAGGAGTGAAGAGGGCATTGCGAGGAGGATTCTGAAAGAGGGGAGAAGAAGGGAAGAGGAGAAAGGGAAAGAGGGGAAGAAGCAAACGTGGGGGGATTCCCGGAGGCTAAGAAAGAGGGGAGAAGGAGGAGGGGGGGAAAGGGGAGAGTGAGGAAGGGGAGGAAAACACAGAGAACATGGGTGAGAGGATTAAGGAGCAAGGGAGAGGAGAGGAAGAGGGGAAGGGAAAGGGAGATGCAAGGAAGAAGGGAGGAAGGAGGAAAAAGAGAGGGAAAGAGAGGAGGGGAGGAAAGGTACAAACAAGAGGGGAGGAAGGAGGAAAAAGAGAGGGGGAGAGAGGTGGGGAGGGGAGTGGAGGTGCAAGCAAGAGGGGGAGGAAGGAGGAAAAAGAGAGGGGAAGAGAGGAGGGGAGGGGCAAGTACAGAGAGCCGGAGGCGGTAGAGAAGAGGGGAGAGCGAGAGGTGGCAGAGGTAAGAAAAAACAAAATAAAATAAAATAAAAGATAAAAATCAGTTGTTCGATCGTTACGTAAGGGAAAAAATTCTGCCGTTATTCGATTGTATTCTGAGGAAACGAACCAGACTAAGATTCCCAAAGGGTTTAATAATGGCCAGAGGGAGGAGTGGGGGTGAATATTAAACACAACTCTCAAGCTGAATAAAATCGTCTGACGCCATGGCTGTCCGCAAATAGTTATGAGAGGCAGATGAACGGTAAGGAAGGAAGGGAGAGAGAGGAAAAGAAAGAGAAGAAAAGAGGAATAAGAGGAAAGAAGAGAGAGAGAAAGAGAGAGAGAGAGAGGAGACAGTTAATAAAGAGGAAACAGTGATCACAAAAGAGGCCCTGTGTGTGTGTGTGTGTGTGTGTGTGTGTGTGTGTGTGTGTGTGTGTGTGTGTGTGTGTGTGTGTGTGTGCGCGCGCGCGTTGGCGCATACAAAATTTGGATGAGAAAGAGTGAGGGAGAGGATTTGGCGGGGGGGGGAGAGTGAGTGGTGGGGGAGAGGAGTGGGGTGGGGGAGGTCGAGAAGAAAGTGTTGGGGAGAGGGAGAGAGAGAGAGAGAGTGAGGGAGTAGATACTAAGTGCTGGAAGAAGTGAGGGAGAAAGGAGGAGAAGAAAAAGGAGGAGGAAAAAGAGAAAAAAAAGAGGAGCAAAAGAAGAAGAAGAATTAGAAGAAGGAAGAGACGGAAGAGAAGAATAAGAAGTGATAGAAAGAGAAAGAGAGGAGAAGGAGAAGGACGAAGGAGAAGAGAAGGGAAATTTGTATTAGGAAGAGAAAGAGGAGATGGTGGAAGAGGAAGAAGAAGGTGAAGGAAAAAGAGACGAAGAGAAAAAAGACGAATGAAAGGAAGAGAAAGAAGAAGGAGGAAGAGAAGGAGAGGAAGAGAAAGAAGAAGAAGGAGGAGGAAGAGGAGAGGAAGAGAAAGAAGAAGAAGGAGGAGGAGGAGGAGGAGAAGGAGAGGAAAAGAAAGAAGAAAAAGAAGAGAAAGAAGAAGGAGGAGGAGAAGAAGAAGGAGAGAAAGAAAAAAGAAGAGGGAGGAGGAGAAGGAGGGGAAGAGAAGGAAGAAGAAAGGAAGAGAAAGAAGAAGGAAGAGAAGTAGAGGAATAGAAAGAAAAAGGAGGAGGAGGAAGAGGAGAAGAGGAAAAGAAAGAAGAAAAAGAAGAGAAAGAAGAAGGAGGAGGAGAAGAAGAAGGAGAGGAAGAAAAAAGGAGAAGGAGGAGGAGAAGGAGAGGAAGAGAAGGAAGAAGAAAAAGAAGAAGAGAAAGAGGAAGGATATTAGGAAAAAGAGAAGCCTAAGAAAGAAGAGGAGAAGAGAAGAAAGGGGGGATGGATGAGAGGAGGATGAAAAAGGGAAATAGAAGAAAGAAGAAGAGGAAGCGAAGGAGGAAGAAGAGAGAAGACGTCGAGAAAGAAGAGAAAGAAATGAAAGAGAAGAAGAAGAAGGAGGAATAACAAAAGGTGGAGAGGGAGGAAGAGAAAGAGAAAAAGGAGAGGAGGAGGAGAAAGAGAAGAAAGAAGATAAGAAGAAGGAGGTGGAAGAGAAGCAGGAAGGAGGAGGAGGAGGAGGAAGAGAAAGGAGAGAAGGAAGAGAACATAACGAAAAAGCGGAAGAGAAGAAGGAGGGAAGAGGAGGAGGAAGAGGAAGAATAGAACAGGACGAAAAAGAGGAAGAGAAGAATAGGGAGGGAAGAGGGGAAGGAGGAGAAAGAAGAGAAGGAAGAGAACAGAAGGAAAAGGAGGGAGGAGGAGGAGGAGGAGAAGAAGGAAAAGAAGGGAGGGTAGAGAATAAGGAAGAGAAGCGAAGCGAAGAGAAGCGAAGAGAAAAGGGCCGCGATTGCCCGGATGATGGCGGTCACACGCGATCTTGCATGATCTGAGGCCCGACGGTGGGTGGGGGGGAGGACGAGGAAGTGGGGGGGAGAGGTGAGGGAGGGGGAGGAGGAGGGGGAGGAAGTGCGGGGAGAAAGGAGTAGGAAGTGTTGGGAGAAAGGAGTAGGAAGTGTTGGGAGAAAGTGAGGGAGAAAGGGAGAGAGAAAGGTGAGAAAATGGGAGGACATGAGAGAAAATGTGAGAGAAAGAAGGAGTAAGTGTGTTATAAAGGGAGAGAAAATGTGGGAGAAAGGAGTAGTAAGTGAGAGAAAGTGAGGGAGAAAGGGAGAGAGAAAATGAGAGAAAAGGGAGAAAATGGAAGGAAGTGAGAGAAAGTGTGTTAGAAAGGTAGAGAAAATGAGGAAGAAAGGGAGAGGAAGTGAGGGAGAGAGAAAATGGAGAAAATGGGAGAAAGGGAGAGAAAATGTGGGAGAAAGAGAGAGGAAGTGAGGGAGAAAGAGAGGGAGAGGCAGGCGTGTGGAAGAGAAAATGAAAGAGGAGGATAAGAGGAGAGAAAGGAGAATAGAAGAGAGAAGAGAGTGAGAAAGAGGAGGAGGGAGAGGAGAAATGGGAAGAGGCAGGAGAAGAGGGAAAAGAGAAAGGGGAAGAGGAATGGGAAGGAGGAGGATAAGGAGAGAGAAAGGAGAGTAGAAAGGAGAAGAGAGTGAGAAAGAGGAGGAGGAGAGGAGAAATGGGAAGAGGCAGGAGAAGAGGGAAAAGAGAAAAGGGAAGGGGAAGGAGGAGAACGGGGGGGAGGGGGGGAGAAGGGGGGGAAGTAAGGTTATGAGAGCTGCATGTTGCAGATAAGAAAAGTCTCCTTGCGTTGCATATTGCAAAGCAATTGCAAAAAAAGCGTGCAAACTGCAAACGTTGACTCACAACAGTGACTAACCCCATTCCGTTTTCTTTACAATGCACGACATCTTGTTTGTAACTTCTTCCAATCACAACTGTACCTTCATTAACCCCGGTTCCGCTTAATTTAATAAAATCACCTGGGGACATACATGAACAAAGTCATTAAAACGTGACATCAGAATAGAGGAGAATACAAGAGAACATAATTTCTCCTATACTAGGCAGTTCCATGTCCCTTACCGCCTATCATTCCCGTCCATAAAGCTGTCTAATCACCTCTTAAAACGACCAATTGTTTCAGCGCTCGCTACATGGTTACTAAGTCCATTCCATTCGTTAACCGCCATGTTGGTAAACCAGTTCTTGACTTATTTTCTTCTTAAACCTAAATTACAGTACCAAGGATGACTTTAGGGGTGATACCCGATCCCTACACTTGAATAAAGTTGCATAATGCCAGGATATAATACATACATATACCAAAGGCTTTTTCCCCCTACACGGGGGGTAGCCAAAAAGAAAAAAGGCATAGAAACCACTCCCACCCATTCCATTTCCTATATATTCCACTCCCCTCCACCCTCCTCCCTCCCTCTTATCTTGGCACCTCCTGGATGACGGGTCATCCCTGCATCCTGTCCACTGCCCTGGGTCAGAAACAGTGTCGCAAGACACAGCACATCCACAGCAAGGCCGCTTCATAAATTCGGCGACCCCCCCTCTCCGTCCCCCCCAACCACATCAACCAGAATAAAACCCCAAGGCACCAATCTGGGGTTAAAAACCCCAGGACTTTGGGTTAAAAACCCAAACCTCACTCCGACCCAGACGGAAAGACCAGCTGTACAGGACCATCTGCCGAGCCACCTGAACGGAGGGAAGAAAGCGGTCTAGCGGTTTGCATGACGCCAAGGTCATGACCTCGGAGAGGAGCAGGTGCTCGTGACGTCATCATCTGGTGATTGCCTCTGACGTCATTACAAGACCCTAGGGTCTGGATGAGCCGCTGTCAACCCGTCGTCTGTCATTAGACCAAATTAGGGTCCAGACCAGCGTGTCCCAACCTTCTCCGACCCTAGTACTCCCTCTAGTTAGGTCTAAGCAGTCTAGCAACTCCCTAACTAATATCTTATAACTAGAAGGATAAAAGAAAGTGTATGTACGAGTATACATCACTTCTTAGCACCCCCTAGAACTGACGTCATGAAAACTAGTCAAGAGAACTAGTCAAGAAAACTAGGCACGCTTTAGAAGACTAGCATAGATAATCTGAGGACAATAAAAAAAAAGAAAAAAAAAAGAGAGAAAACAAGGGACTGACATACCTCGTTTGTTTAGATTTCATAGATTAAGAAAAGGCGTTTGACTTAGTAGAGCATTTACCCCCGCAGCCATCACAAGGTGTTTACTCTCACAGTTGTTTACTTGTTTGCGGAAACCCGAGCGAATGAAATAAATGTACCGTTCGTATTGCATGGATTCCACATTTTAAGGGCTTCCCTTCTCTAAACCCTGTGTGTAGCCCTTCTCTCGTATCTACACTCTTTTATTAACGTTTTTCACACATCATTTATTTATTTATTTATCTATTTTATTTGATTTATTATTTTTATTTTTGGTGTTACTATTAATATTTTACGTGTCTCATTTTTCATCTTCAGGTAGGTCCATTAATGTTACCTCTTGTGCTCAAGTAATTACTCCATCTCTTCCATACTCGCTCGTTTTCGTTTCACACTCTCCTTCATTAGCCATACTACTCCTTCACACTTCCCCCATCCATAGGCATTCTAGTATCATTGCTAATTCATGTTAATTCTTCTCAAGTTGGACTTATTCTCTACGTACTTTATTTAGTTATCTTGTTCACCATTTTATCTTTGTTCGTATTCTTCCTGTCCACATAGCTTCGTATTCTCTCTCTCTTTCTCTCTCTTTCTCTCTCTCTCTCTCTCTCTCTCTCTCTCTCTCTCTTTCTCGTTCTCCCTCTCTTCCGTCCAGTTTTGGATTTCACTTTGTATTTCCACGAGGTGTTCACACCTCTTGTTCACATTTCATCTTTGTTAAAAATACTGATTTAGTTATCCTATTCACCATTTCATTTTTCGCTCGTGTCCTACCTATGTAACTGTCACTAACTTTTTTTTTTTTTTTTCGTTTTTTCCCATCCAGTTTCGAATTTTTTGTCCTCGTTTTCCCTTAGTTATGACACCAATCCCTCCAGCTTTTCTCCTCCACTGTCCTCCATAAATATTGCATCATCCTCCAAAAATACGCTATTTATTTCCTTACCCCCTCACCCCACCCCCATCTCACCATCAACGACAACGTTTTCTTCTACACATTTTTTTTTCACTTCTTCATCACTCAAAATGGCGGCTTTCGTAACCCTATTCATGTCAAGATTAAACTTTTAAAACCCAAGTTTCCAGATTAAGAGAAAATAATTATGCTCTGGTTTATAACAGCCTCTTTTATTCAGTTTAAAGGAACGCCTTGTAAACAGGGTTATCCAAAAGTAGGTGGGCAGTAAGTAGAATATGTGTTTCGATTATATTATTGTACTCAATAAGATTTAATTGTCAATTTAATCAATGTATTAGTAAATATATTTGTATATGTAATCTTAAAATGAATGTTATCAGTTACTGTGCATCTACTTTTGTATTTGTAATTAAACAAATAGTATAATTTACTGTCTACCTACTTTTAGACCACCCTGTATGTTAAACAAGCATAGCAACATTACCTACCCGTTCTGTGCCTACAGCCTCGCCTTCTTTGCATCTTCAGCAATACTTCCCAGCCTAATGCAGTCATATACCTTATCAAAGTCCATGGAGACCGCAAATATCTTCCTCCTTTTTCCATAGAAGTTTTGTTGACCTGTTTAATGCCGATTCAAACCTTCCCTTTCCGAGATTATGACATTTTTCCTTCTTCTCCCAACTAAGTCTCTGCCGTCTCTCGCTCTCTATCAACGCTCAGTCGTACATCTCTCTCTCTCTCTCTCTCTCTCTCTGTGTGTGTATTCTTAATAAACTTATTCCTCTGTAATATTTACACAACCTCCTGTCATTTATGTTGTGGCACCAAACACGCTACCTAAGAATTATAGGCATGCCAGTGTACTGTATATATGTTTATGTTTGTGCGATTTTCGTGTGTGTGTGTGTGTGTGAGAGTGTGTGTTTGTGTGTGTGTGTGTGTGTGTGTGTGTGTGTGTGTGTACCCATGTCCGTGTATGACCACACAATCACACATGCGTCGCGCCCGTTTATGTATATCTGTGTGTGTTGTGTGCGTGTATGTGCGTGTGTATGTGTGTACGTGCTAACAAAAGACTCGAAAATGAAACTGAACATTAGGAGCAAAAATCCGACCCATTACTCACTCGTCCACAGTGAGAGAGAGGGAGAGAGAGAGAGAGAGAGAGAGAGAGAGAGAGAGAGAGAGAGAGAGAGAGAGATATACGAACAAGACTAGCGTGACTTTTCCTAGTTAACAAGGTAAGAGAAATCACATGGAAGGAGGGGAGTGGGGGGGAGGGGAGTGGGGGGAATGACGCACCTTAGGTCAACAAGGGGGAATAGTCTTGTGTGTCTAGCAACGACACTACACACACACGCGCGCACACACACACACACACACACACACACACACACACACGCACGCACACACACTCATACACACCTGTGCCGGGACCATGTATGTTTTATTTATGTGGACATGACTATGAATGAACTGTTTGACTAATGTACAACACGCTATCAGATCAATCACTGGATCGATCTGGTTCTTTATGATTCATACTGAAAACGCATATCATTACCACGATCGTCTTGTGTACAGTCGGGGCTTGAAGTTCGTTCTCACGTCTCTTTCGCTGAATAAAATCTTCTGGCGGCAGATGGAATACTCGAACCTATTCGGAATCGAACACCGACTCGCTCCGTGTTCCTATGGACCGCGACCCCAGGGCCGTACAGAGAGGGGTTCAGGATCCTAATTAAGTGATAAAATCATCAGACGGACCCCCTTTTGAACGAGACACTGGCCGACCGCGACCCTACTTTGAGAACTGAACGACCTTTGAAGCTATACAATGCGTCACGGGCCGGCGAGGCCCATGTCGCCGCGGTCCTTGAAAATAGAAAAAAAAAGAAAAAAAAATGAAAAAAAAAAAATGGACGTTGTTAGTCCCTCATAACGCGCGCCATGAACACCGTCTGAGCACCGTCTGAGCACCGTCTGAGCACCGTCAGGGAACCCGGTTCGCTTCCTGTCACTACTGAAATGTAAAAAAAGAAAAGAAAAAAAAAAGTCACAGCTAGGAAGGTAGTACTGTAGTACCGGCCTCCCCTCTTCTTCTGTGCTCCCAGGCCTCAGCTATGTCCATGGCGACTGTAGAAAGGTCGGTTACCCTCAATAAAAATGAAAATCCTTAAAATGAAGTTTGATAAGTGGATAAAGTACATCAATAAGAAAATTGATTGGTAAGTAATTTAACATGTGGAAAAATATATACATTATATATATGTATATATATATATATATATATATATATATATATGTGTGTGTGTGTGTGTATACATATGTATATATATATATATATATGTATGTGTGTGTGTGTGTGTGTGTGTGTGTGTGTGTGTGTGTCTGCATTTTTTTTTTAATAATTAGTCCATATCAAAAGATAAAAATAAAACTGAGTGAACACAATGTGGGCGAAATATTTTGGCACTGTGGACGAAAAATAAAGACAAAGAGGACTTCCCGAGCGCCAATAAATGTTAATTAGATGACTTTTACGCCGCCAAATATCCTCCAGGCGACATAAAAAAATCGGACAATAATCTTGTCAACAAGAATAAATTCCCTCCCTCCCCAAAAAAAAAAAAAAAAAAATGATCATGGTCGTGATTTAGTTTAATGTCACAAGCTCACCCTATCAGGAAGTAAGGATGATGCCCCTTCCAGAGGACTTTGTAACTCGCCGGTGGCAGGATTCGAACCGCCATCCCCTCGACTTTCGCCGTAAGTGGTGACGCCTTAACCCGCTCGGCAGGGCGTTATTGACGAATTTGTTAAAAAATTACAACGAAATATAATAACGAAATGACTGGGTGCTTTATATCCATAGATTTTCGTTTTTGCGTTATTTAGTTGCCCACGATCTTCAAAAAAACGAATAAATAAATAAATAAATAGATAATAATAATAAATGAAAAATAGATAAATATGGTTTGTCCTTAACCTTTATCCTCTACACCCACCTGCCACGTGGACTCACGCCCACACGTACACAATTCACGCCCACGTGCGCCAGGCGTGTGTCTGCCCTGCACAGCACACAATTCACCATTGTGGTGAGTATAGGTCAGGTGGCAGTTCCCTTTCGCTTGGCTCCGTCACCTTTGCCCTGAGTGCTTGGAAAACGGAGGTCTAGTGGGAGATCGCACGTGAGACAACAATGATGTGTTATTATTCATTTATTCGTTTATTTATTTGATTATGTATGTAATAGTATATATATTTTTTCATAATACACACACACGCACACACAGACACACACACACACACACACACACACACACACATATATATATATATATATATATATATATATATATATATATATATATGCGAATAAATCACAAAAACATGTAATTCACAAAATGTGTAATAAAATCACTTGGGACATAAACTGAAAGGTGACCGAAGGTTTTCGTCTATTTAAGACATTTTCAAAGGTACAGAGTAAGGAAACAGTGACAATATATATATATATATATATATATATATATATATATGTATATATATATATATCTATATATATAATATATATATATATATATATAGATGAAGTACATTGGCGGGAATTAGAACAGGTCCATTGTGACCTTACTTGCTTAACACTGCCGGTCATTTGACCCAGCTACTGTCAATAATTTTGTTTATTATAAAGTTGTTTGATTTATACATTCCCATACTCATATTCATGTTGTTCTCAAATGAAGTTTTAATATAACATGATTCTATGATATTTCTCTCCTTAATGTCCTTACTTAAGACAATATATATATATATATGTACATACAGATACACATACACCGTATATATCCAAGTAATGTTCGATCTCAGTTAAAAGTCGATCCTCTAATTCGGGAGCCAAAAATCCCGATTTTTTTTTTTTTTTTTTTTTTTGGACTTCCTATAAAAGTGGACCCTAGATTTTTATGTCTGTTTGAACACATGTGCAGCCAAGTTTAGCATATCATTACACGTACAACTTAACACACAAGTGTATTAACAAATCCTGGTTTGTGCTTTAGATTTATTATTGAGAGTATATTTTGGAAAATATCAGTGAGATTCATATTTGAAAGAGCAAATGGATCATGATAATGATTCATCAATGAGATTTTTTTTTGCAGAACGTGTGTTTTCTTGTAGATAGTCATATGTTAATCACCATTAATCTTCGTACTTTTGTTCTGTGATGATTTATAGATAAATTAGGTTTTTGCTAACTAAAATTTCGATTCAGAATAGAGATGAATTTCGTCCCTGAAAAAGTAGTATTCACATACAAGTCGACCTCTTAAATCCAGCCTTAAAATATGGACTAACTATTATTTAGGAATATACATACATATATATATATATATATGTATGTATATATAAATTTATATATATATATATGTGTATATATATATATGTATATATATATATACATATACATATACGTACATATATATATATATATACATGTATGTATTCCTTATTTTATTACGACATTATTTTACTTTATTACTTTATTGTTTTATTTATTTACGATGTAAGTGGAATAAGTGAGTAGATGTTTTGGTGTAGGTTTGTGCCCTGATTAGGCCACCCCATGTATAAGGGGGAACATGTTGTTGCTACAGTACATACATTTATTTATCTTTCACATTAATTACATATTCATTTATTCATGTTTATCTTTTATCTATCTGTTTATTTTTATCTACTTCTCTTATATTCGTGTATTTATTTTACTTTTTTATTAGATAACCTAATTTAGTTGTTTTATGACAATCTTAGGAGCTTAGAAATAGAGAAGTATAGGTAGTCGTACTAAAATATATTGACAATATATCGTTTACGAAATAATGTCTTAAATTAGAATATTAACAACATAAGTAGTCAAAATAGCCTTTATTAAACTTGACAGTATACGTAGCCAAGATAGTCTTAATCAATATATTGACAATATAAATGGTTAACTAAGTCTCCATCTTGAAATATTGATAAATAGCCAAAATAGCCGCAGTCAAAATATTGACATCTATTCAATAAAGTCTTAATCAAAATAATCAAGATATTGATGATATAGATAGTCCAGATAGCCTTAATCTTAAAAATTTGTCAATATAGATAACCAAAATACCCTCAACCAAAATATTGACAATATAGTCAAGACAGCATCAACCAATTTACTGACAATATGATCATTGATCTTGTGAAGTCACCATACACATCACCAGAAGATATTGACCCCCTGGGTGACCCCTTGGGGGTCACGATGGATGACCCCCCCCCCCGTGGAAACACAGCTGGGTGACCTTTGGGGGCCCTCCCCCCCCCCCTTCAAGTGTCGGGGCCCCTTTTTGAGGAGAGAAAGGGGCCTGGAATCTTGGTGTGTTTTTGACATTACACATTAAACACATTTTTACCAATGGAAATCATTACCATCAACTAACTCGTCACCATCGTAATTAGTTACCATGGTAACTGGTTACCATTGTAACTGGCTACTGTTGTGTCTTATGAGTATTTTAATCCGTAACCGTCGTATCTCGTTACCATCGTAATTAGTTACCATGGTAACTGGTTACCATTGTAACTGGCTACCATTGTGTCTTATGAGCATTTTAATTCGTAACCATCGTATCTTGTTACCATCAGAATCCGCTGTTGACCCGATATTGACATTTTCCTTCCCAGGTCACGCTTGTCAAAGCTTCGACCTGGTACTAGTTGAGGGAAATAAAAACAGACAAACAGACAGACAAACAGAGACGGCGTTGCTTTATCGCCCCATTCAGGATATTATGGACATTCTCTGGATCATCCAACGGCCTGTTAAACAGTCACAAACCAGACCTGTTAACAGCCCGTTTACAAGATAACTCTCCTCGTCTCAACCATAACCCATCCAAGAATGTACAGGCTCTCGTAAAAGATATTAGCATCCATTATGAGGTGAAAGATCACTTCTTACATCCCGCAAGATGAATAAAATTGCCCGACGGGATCTAGAATATATGTCTTGTCTTTTCTTCTCTTCTCTTCTCTTGTCTTCGCTTCTCTTGTCTTCGCTTCTCTTGTCTTGATTTGAAGTTTTGTTAACAGCATGGCCTGTCTGGAGACACACCGCCTTATATATGTGAAGTTTTCTTTGATATGTTGGAATGGTTGTAGTTGTGGATGAAGTTAGCGAAGTTAATATGTAATTATATTATCTAAGTTTAGTTTATTTTATTTTATTTTTCTATTTAGTATTGTTACTTCAGATCTTTATGTAGCATATGATACTGTTAGTGTCGTGCAGTTATGTTAGTGTTAGGAGGATGTCACACTTTCCGGCGACGCCGTTACGGCTTGTCGTTGGCGACAGAAAAAGTCTCCCTTGTTAACCAGGTGGTCCTTATATCAAGTTTTGGCTGCTGTCGCCAGGTGATTTTATTAAGCTAATTGGGCTCGACCACCATCTGGCCGCATCCGGCACCGCCGCATAGTGTGACACCGGCTTCATTTCGCTGCCCCACCCCCTTTCACTGTCCTTGTGATGTTTACGTTTTCTGTGGGCGAGGAAGGACGGAACCAATCTCCTCAGTGCTCTGGCGAACAATATCTACCAGTAGAAAGTAGAATTTTACGAACCTCTACTTTCTATCAGAATAAAGTCCACGAACTTCACTATATATATATATATATATATATATATATATATATATATATATATATCTACACTGAATGGTTCCCAGCGATCAATTGATATTTTTATTCAACCACAAACAACTTTTAATTCCATGCCATCGCAATCGAGACTGAAGAATCGCTCGATGGAGACATTTTGTTGGAAATTGAAACGTGGACGAGCCGAGGATTCGAACCCAGCTAACCCGTAACAAAGTTACAGTGACTTAAACCAATGCGCTATCAAGAGAGATAATGTCTCCATCGAGCGATTCTTCAGTCTCGATTGCGATGGCATGGAATTAAAAGTTGTTTGTGGTTGAATAAAAATATATATATATATATGTATATATATATATATATATATATATATATATATATATATATATATATATTTTTTTTTTTTTTTTTTTTTTTTTTTTTTTTTTTTTTTGCCAATGTTGGGTCGCCTCCCCGCCTGGCCAGGTCTGTCGGGAACCAACGCAACATACCCTGCAGTAGGTCCCCGGAAATCGACCTCACGACTACCTGGCTATGAGTTCGACACGGTATCCACTGGCCTAGCGCGCGGCCTAATTAGGTAGAAATCTAAATTGAATTCTACTTTCTACTGGTAGACAGAGTTCTGCAGGGCTGACAAAATGTTTGAGAGTACGGAATCGAACTCTGGAATGTTCTACAGAGTTTTGTGTGTTGTGTTGATAGAGGTAATTAGTTTTATTATGAATACCAAAATAATAGTAATTGTATTGGTAATGAATATTGTTATTGTTATTAATGTTGTTATTATTATTATTATTATTATTATTATTATTATTATTATTGTCATCATCATCATTATTATTATTATTATTATTATTATTATTATTTGTTTTTTCATTGTTATTATTAATGTTGTTATTATTGTTGTTATTATTATCATTGTGATTATCATCATTTTATTACTATAATTAAAGTTGTTATTATTATAATTATTATTATCATTATTACTATAATTATTATTACTATTATTATTAACACTACTATCATCATCATCGCAATCATCATTACGACTGTCATTACCATAATCATCATCATCCTACCATTATCGTTATCATTATCATCATCATCACCACAGCCATCGCCATCATCATCATCATCATCATCATCATCATCATCATCATCATCATCATCATCATTAGTATAATTACTACCTTCATCACCACCGCCACCACCTCCACCACTTAATTATCACGAGGAGACTTACAATGGTGTCCTTGTCTCCCACAGGCACTGGAGTCTCCCCCCATCCAGCCCCCAATCCAGTCTCCCCCCCCTATCCAGCCCCCTTCCCCCCAAAGCCCCCCACCCCCACCTCCACCCCGCCGAGAGAGCTACAATAATCAAGAAAGAAATATTTCATATATTTTTTTCTTGTCACAATTGTGGGAGTGTTGAGACCTCATAGATTGCTGTGACGTGGGGGTGGGGGAGGGTGGAAGGTGGAGAAGCTTACCCTCCCTCCCACGTGCTCCCTCTCCTCCTCCCCCCCCACGTGCTCCCCCCCCCCCGTGCCTGGCATCTTCAACCTTTTCTTCTTTGATGCCAATAATATATTTTTCAAAGAACACTAGACATATCGGAAATCATTACGTCAGAGTTTCTGCAGGATGTTATAAAACCAACAGGGTCAGGGGGGCGGGGGGAGATGACATTTGGGGGATACCTTTGTGTCCTTCTTACCCCTTCCCCCATTCCCCCCTTCCCCCGCTCTACCCTCCCTCCCCCCGTGCGTAGGTCTGAAATAAATGGATCACTGTTGTAAGATACAAGAGCGTATGCATTTAAACATTCTATGCTGAGAGCATTTACAACTGGTTATAAAACTTCCTTAGTGGTTGTATCTTTGTGCTAGGCGTATCCAGGATAATTTTCACAACTGTTCAGACGTGAAATTATCTTCGTGGTGGTTGTAAGTGAGGGTTGTAATTCTACACTGCTGTAAATCTTCACATCTATTATAATTGTAACTGATGGTTGTAAACTTTCCCTACCTAAGTGATGATTTTAATTGGTGGTTGTAAATGTACATTACATCGGCAATGGTTGTAATTGGTGGTTGTAAGACAGCTCGGCTGTGGTTGTAACTGTTGATTGTAAAATTACAAATTAGTGCATAGTTGTGGTCATTTCTGTCCGACATGCTGCTTAGAGACAGTCGACATGACGTCATCAGCACACTGTAAACAAACTCGAATGGTTGCCATGGTGACAGATGACGCTCACTTCATCATATATGACACAAGGTGCCTTTTTTAAACAGCTTTGCGGCTTCGTTTGACAAGAACATTTTACAAAAGTATTTTTTATTTGTATTACCTTAATTACCTTAATTACCGGGTAAGACTATCTTTAATCATGGTTGTCGCCATGTGGTTTTTATTAATTTTCGTGAAATTCTGTTAGAATCGAGATGAATAAAATC
>NC_134817.1:33855370-33862870 GCF_046742065.1 Oratosquilla oratoria | reverse complement strand
TCACGCCATGTGGTTGTGGAATCATTTGCGTTCTTATGTAAGAAGAGAAGAGAGCTAGCTGATGGCTATTATCCTATTACCCTTTTCGATCTCATTCTTAATATTTATTTATTGTAATTATTTATTTATATTTAATATTTGAACTTGCATTTTTCAGATAGTCAATATTGTGATAAATTTATTAAATTACAATTAGAATTGCCAGAATTAGCAATAATGCCTAAGTCAAAGCAAAGTGTTATATGGAATCTAGTGACAGTATGCAAAGATGATTCTTCAAAAGTATCCTGTAATTTCTGTAATACAATATTAAGCAGAGGAGGAATAAACAGGCAAACCCAAACAACAACAAATATTAGAAAGCATCTTCAACATAAACATCCTGATGAGTTTGGAAATGCCGAATTGGAGCAGAAAAAAGCAGCTGAATCAAACCCAACACTTGCCTCATTCTTAAATGTTCCACCTACCAAAAAGCTAAAAATTTCAACTTCAACTTCTAGTCAAAGTCAAACAGGCTGTTCAAGTGCAAAACAGGTATCTCAACAGCCAACTCTTGAAGCTACTCTCCAGTACAAAAAGATTTGGGACATCAACAGTGCTCCAGCAAAAGAGGTACACAAATATATTGCTGAAATGATCACAATAGATTGTCAACCTATATCTATTGTAGAAGATCTGGGATTTGCTAGGCTCCTTAATCACTTAAAACCAAACTATAAGATCCCAAGCAGGAAATACATCTCTAACACAACTATCCCAGAGCTTTATGAAAAAGTGCACAATAAAGTACAAGGCATTGTGAGCAATGCGCAAAATATCGGTATCGGTATCGGTATCGGTAACCCATTAAATTCCTGTATCGGTATCGGTAAAATGCTAAAAAAAAATATCGGTATCGGTATCGGTAAAAATTTTGGTTCTGGCACATCACTAATATATGTATATATACATATATATAAATATGTATAAGAATATATATATACATATATATATATTAAAATCTCTGGTGCTCTGTTAGGTGTGGTCTTCAGGTGATGTACCTAGACGATGGCATGACAGATGAATATTTTGATCCAAAGATTCACTTTTTATAATGTTTTTTGGCTACATCCTATGTAAGGGGGTAAAAGCAGCTGGTATATGTATGTGTGAATATCATTTTTTTATTATCATTAGTATTATTATTATTGTTATTATTACTATTATTGCTATTACTATTACTATTTATTATTATTTTATCACTTTATCTATTTGTTTATTTTTTTTTAGTTTAAAAAATTTGAAGAAATTTTCAATTTGGAGTGTGTGCAATATTTTGAATAAAATCGTCTAGCTCTAGCGTGAGCCAGAACGAAAAGTTAATAAACAGATGGAGAAAGAATGAATAACATGGATGAAAAATGAGTAAGAAACACAGGGAGAACTGTGCAACGTTAAAGAACGGGCTACTTGGAGAGAAAACTAGGGAACTTGAAAGGCACAGGAAAAAAAGAAAGATAGAAAACGAAGAGGAGAAAATCGAGCGAAAGATATGCAAGACTTGCATCACAGAAAATGGAAAGTGGAAGTGAATAAACGCGTAAGTTTGGGAGATAAGATAAGAATGACGTTGGAGAGACAAAGAAATTGGTAAAAGGGAATGAAAGAATAAAAGAAATACAAATAAAAAGAAAAAACAATAAATAAAAAATGAATCAAAAGAAAAACGAAAAGAAATAGAGAAAAATAAAGAAATAACAAGAAAAAGGAGACTACAAAGAGAGAAGAAAAAGAAACGGAAAAAAGAAAGAGATTATCTATAAAAGAGACACAAATATAAAGAAAAACAATAAATAAAAATAAATAAAAAGAAAAACGAAAAGAAATAGAGAAAAATAGAGGTAAAGAGAGAGAGAGAGAGAGAAGAAATAGAGGTTAGCTCACTTGAAGTCCATCCTGACAAGGTCGCCATTTACTCGTGTCGCTGGGCGATCTCATTACTCTTGGAACAGAACATCCATGAGCCCCTCGAGCCATTAGGCTCACGTCAACCAGACGGAAAAAAAAAAAAAAAAAACGGTGGTTACTCGATCATTCCTATTAAATGTTATTTCCATTTTTATTTTATTTCTATTTGATATTTCTGGTTATATTTTAAATTGTTTCTATTAGATAATTCTGACCTGAGTCGGGGCAACTCGACAGATTAAGAAAATAATTCGAGCAATGTCAAAATACGACCTGGCAGAGGATAATATTAAAGAAAGTTATAATAATGACAATAACTATGATGACAATAATAATAGTAATAATAATGATGATAATAACAATGATAAGGATAATAACAATGATACTAATACTACTACTAATAATAACTCATAGCGTTATTGGATGGTTGAAAAAATTACAATGACTATAAATTGTATTTGTTTCGAGGAACAATAAAAGAATTAAAATTACCTGTATACTATAGTATATACATATATATATATATATATATATATATATATATATATACATATATATATATATATATATAGTATATATATTATAGTAGAAATGTGTATTTCATTCTTTTGTCTTTAGACATCTTGGCTGATTCTGGGGTGGGGCTTGGCAGGGGCTGAGGGGGGTGGGTGGGGTAGAGAAAGCTGCTTCTGATGCTACGGAATTGCAGTCATGCTTGCCCCGGTGGACGAAAACCGTTCAGCATGAAAAAGGTATCAATACGAATGTGTGTGTGTGCGTATATATATATATATATATATATATATATATATATATATATATATATATATATGTGTGTGTGTGTGTGTGTGTGTGTGTGTGTGTGTGTGTGTGTATGTATGTATATATGTGTAGGTGCGTGTTTTTGTGTAGTGGACGCAAACACTTGCTTCCGACTGTACAATAAGGTCCAGGCGGGAAGGTAGGAGGGCGAAGGACGCTGAACTTCGTGTGCCAAGTCAAGCCGAGGGTCTTTTCTTCTTGGAGGAAACGTTCAAAGGTCTTAAACAAGCCACGGGCCACGTTAGACGAATACCTTATTAGGCCAGGGCGTGCCCACTCCCCACACACCCCACCTCCCCTCCTTCCTGGGCCGCATTGTCCCGCTGTTGAAACTCTAAACGGCAGACCATTCTTTGTAGGATATTATTTATTTTATTTTATTTTATTTTATCTATTTATTTATTTTTTTTTAGTCCAGATGGGATCACATTGCCACGGAGGTGAATAAAATCGCCTGACGGCACCACGAATCTAAATAAAAGAGTCACCCAGGACGGAAGGGGTCATTGGATTGTTTCGGTCTGTTAGTGGTTTAACTAAACTTCCAATCTGACGCGATTAGTTCGTGACACTGTGACACACTGACACAGTGTCACGACCAACGGACGAAGAGTTTGTTAATGTATCTGAAGTAGAGTGATGTGTATGTGTGTGTGTGTGTGTGTGTGTGTGTGTGTGTGTGTGTGTGTGTGTGTGTGTGTGTGTCTGTGTGTCTGTGTGCGTGTGTGTGTGTGTATGTGTGCGTGTGTGATTCATCATGTTCTTGGAATTAGATCACATGTTGGACTCGTGATCGACAGCTACAACCCTTGCGGACGAGAAGTAAGAGTTCATATATATAGCTCGATCTATGGGCAGTGCTGTGACCTTACATGCAGACGTGTGTGTGTGTTTGTGTGTGTGTGTGTGTGTGTGTTTGTGTGTGTGTGTGTGTGTGTGTGTGTGTGTGTGTGTGTGTGTGTGTGTGTGTGTGTGTGTGTGTGTGTGTGTGTGTGAAGACCACATAATCATCAAAGACCAAGATAATACCGCCCCATTTCTCACGTCAAGTTGTCTGTAGTTTCTATAGTTTCTGTAGTTCACGTGTACTCAAAGCACACGACCATCAACCTTAACTACCCGTCGTTTCTGACGTGGGGGAGGGGGGAGTGGGAGGTGGAGGGGGAAGGGGGAGGGGAGGGGAGAGCAATTGGAACTTCCAGTGAACGTCCCACGGTCCCACCCACTTTCTTCCTTCTCCGTAAATGATTACTATACCCCCGGCAAGTCTTCACTGTGATTGATGGGGTTGCGTTGAGTGTAGGTTATGTTGGGTACTTTGTAAGAACTTCCTCCATCTCTTCCTCCTCCTCCTCCTCCTCCTCCTCCTCCTCCTCCTCCTCCTCTTTCGCCTTTTCTTCCGCTTTCTGCTCTTCTCTTCCTACTCCTTTCTCCTCTTCCTCCTCCTACTCTTTCTCCTCTTCCTCCTCCTTCTCCTCTTCTTTCTCCTCTTCCGCTTTCTGCTGTTCTCTTCCTACTTTTCCTATTCCTCCTTTACCTCCTCCTCTTCCTTCTCCTCCTCCTCCTCATTCTCCTTTTCTTTCGCCTTCTCTTCCGCTTTCTCCTCTTCTCTTCCTACTCCTCCTACCCCTCTTCCTTCTCCTTTTCCTTCTCCTCCTCCTCCTCTTCTTTCTCCTTCTCTTCTGCTTTCTCCTTTTCTCTTCCTACTCCTCCTTCCCCTCTTCCTCCTCCTCCTTTTTATTTTTTCTCCTCTTCCGCTTTCTGCTGTTCTTTTCATACTCCTCCTTCTCCTCCTGCTCTTCCTCCTCCTCCTCCTCCTCCTCCTCCTTTTTCTGCTGTTCTCTTCCCACTCCTCCTCCTACTCGTTCTTCTCCTCTTCCTCCTTCTCCTTCTTCTTCTCCTTCTCTTCTGTTTTCTGCTCTTCTCTTCCTATTCTTTCTTCTCCTCTTCTTCCTCCTCCTTCTCCCCTTCTCCTCCTCCTCTTCCTCCTCCTCTTCTTCCTCTTCCACTTTCTGCTCCTCTCTCCCTAGTCCTCCTCCTCCTACAGCGATCCAGAAAACTCGCTCTCTCCCGTGAAATAAAATCACGCCACCTGTACCCTGTGTGCATGGATAGCCATAAAGAGAGAGAGAAAGAGAAATAGAGAGAGAGAGAGAGAGAGACATACATAAAGAGAAAGACATACATAAAGTGAGAGACATACATAAATAAAGAGATATGTAAAAGGGAGAAAGAGAGATATAAGTAAAAGAGAGAGAGAGAGAGAGAGAGAGAGAGAGAGAGAGAGACATACATAAAGAGAAAGACATACATAAAGAGAGAGACATACATAAATAAAGAGATATGTAAAAGGGAGAAAGAGAGATATAAGTAAAAGAGAGAGAGAGAGAGAGAGAGAGAGCGTTTTGACACTTTTTTGTTCACGAGCTGGAGGTCAACCGAAGAGGGCACGTTTTATTGTTACACTATTGATCATATTATCATATAAAATGGTTAATGAATAAATATCTTTATAAATAAACACGAAATTCTGTCTGTACGTCCGTCTGGGACCCTTGTATCTCAAGATGATCCCGGGTTTGAAAATCGGGCCTTCATATGGCTCTTGAACACCCGGCATTGGGATCAGGTCTGGATGAGGATTTGTCATGTGCAAACAGTTGAAAACCAGGAGTGGTAATGATAATAACGATAGTAATAACAAAGATAATAGTAATACTAATTATAATGATCATATAATAATAGTAATGATAATAATAATAATGACAATAATAATAATGATGATAATAATAAAAAATAATAATAATAATAGTAATAATGATAATAATAATTATAGTAGTGATAATAATAATAATAGTAGTAATAATGATGATAACGATAATAGTATTAATATCAATAATGATAGTGATGATAATAAAGTAAGAATAATATAACGATTATAATGATATTTAAACCAATAAAGATATGATAATAATAGGGTTGATATTAACACTAACGATAATGATATTAACAATCATAATAAGATCGGCTGTACCACAAAACGAACTTAAACAAGTCACTGTCAGTTTTAAGATGACAGTTCCTGACACTTATTTCAAAACAAACGTTTGAGAGCGATACGTTGATACAACGTTTCTGACTTTGTTTTCTTTATCAAGGACAGAGACTTCGACAGGGGGAACGTTTTCCATTTAATAAAGAAACGTTGGCTTTGTCCTCAAACGTTTACTCAAAGTCGACGACGACGACAACAAAGTGTCCGCGTTGGTGGTGACGTCATCTTCCGAAATGGGACAACAGAGGACACGCCCAAGGTCAACCGTTTATTTTTAACAGGCGATCTTTCCCTTCTCTCTCTTCTCTCTCTCTCTCTCTCTCTCTCTCTCTCTCTCTCTCTCTCTCTCTCTCTCTCTCTCTCTCTCTCTCTCTCTCTCTCTCTCTCTCTCTCTCTCTATCTATCTATCTATCTATCTCTCTTTCTTTCTCTTCTCTCTCTTCCTCCTCTCTCTCTCTCTCTTCTCTCTCTCTCACTCTCTCTCTTATCTCTCTCTCTCTCTCTCTTTCTTTCACTCTCTCTGTCTTTATTTTTCTCTCTTTTTCGTTCTCTTTCTCTCTCTTTCTTTCACTCTCTTTGTCTTTATTTTTCTCTCTCTTTTCTCTCGTTCTCTCTCTTTCGCTCTCTCTGTCTTTATTTCTCTCTGTGTGTGTCTTCTCTCTCTCCCTCTCTCTCACCCACTTTCTCTCTCTCTCTCTCTCTCTCTCTCTCTCTCTCTCTCTCTCTCTCTCTCTCTCTCTCTCTCTCTCTCTCTCTCTCTCTCTCTCTCTCTCTCTCTCTCTCTCTCTCTCTCTCTCTCTCTCTCTCTCTCTCTCTCTCTCTCTCTCTCGTTATTTTCTTTCGTTTTTTCTTTTCCTTTTCTATTTTTAAGAGACTGAAGCCATGGAAGGAGATGAAGTTCTTGTTAGGAACCAGGACTGCCTCCACTGATGCAGAGATCCTCCTCCTCTTCTTCCTCTCTTCCTCCTCTTCCTTCCTCTCTTCCTCCTCTTCCTTCCTCTCTTCCTCCTCCTCCTCCCTCTCTCCCTCCTCCTTCTCTTTCTCCTCTTCCTCCTCCATTTCCTCCTTCTCTACCGATTATTTTTTTCTTCCTTCTCTTCTTCCTTCTCCTTCTTATAACCCCTTTCTCGCCCTCCCCTTCCTCCTCGTCCTCCACCTCCTTTATCCTTATTGTCCTCTTCCTCCTCCTCCTCCTCCTCCTCCTCCTCCTTTCTCTTCTACCTTCTTTCCCCTCCTCTTTTCTCTTTTCCCCTCCTCCTTTCATTACCTCCTCCTCCTCCTCTGCCCCCTCTTCCTTTTTTTCTTTTCGCTCTTTTCTTTCCTCTCCTCCTCCTCCTCCTCCTCTTTACCCTCCTCCTCTTTTTTCCTTCTATTTCCCTTCTCATTCTTCTTTCTTCACATGCCCTTCCTCCTCCTCCTACTCTTCCCCTCCTCTTTTTTTTTCTTCTTCATTTCTCGTTTCCCCTCTTCCTCCTCCTCTTTCCCCTCCTCTTTTTTCTTTCCTCTTTTCCCTTCTCATCCTTCTTTCTTCACATGCCCTTCCTCCTCCTCCTCCTCCTCCTCCTCCTCCTCCTCCCGGGAAGACAACAATGACAACCAGAGGACACAAGAGGAACAAAGAGGGACGCCGAGGGCAAAAGAACTCTTTTCGAGACTTTTTCACACCAACAGGG
>NC_134817.1:33842870-33847870 GCF_046742065.1 Oratosquilla oratoria | reverse complement strand
TCGCCGTGCAGCGTCCACGACACGACGTCGTGCTCTCAAATCACCATGGTTGCCTATGGACGCTTTCACACGTCACGACCGCGTGTGAAAGCGTCCATAGACAGCCATGGTTATTGGAGTACACGACGTCGTGTCGTGGAAGTTACACGGCGAAAAGTCGATACGTGGAAAAGGAGTCTTATTGTAGCGGTATGATAAGTTAAATACTGGGCTACCTCATCCCTCCCTTCCCCCCACCACCTGGGGGGGGGGGAGGGGAGCGGATGTGGGTTCCTCACTGCATTGCAGATGTCCCCCCCCATGCGATGCGTCGCGTGACGTACCCCATGTGTGACGTCACAGATCACGTGACGATGAAGCAAAGCCCATATGGCTGTCACGTTGGTGAACAAATAACATTGTCAATGGTTGTTTATGGGTTTGCACTTTGATAGTTTTGTGTTTCGGAAAGTTATAGATAAAATATTATATCCTACCATCTCTTAAATGCTCTCGACAAAGGATTTTATTCAGGGGAGGGGAACCCACATGTACAGTTTTCTTCTTTCTGCCGCCAGGTGATTTTATTCAGATTTTTTTTTTTTTTTTTTTTTTTTTTTTTTTTTTTTTTTTTTTTTTTTTTTTTAATGCCAGGGTGTCTGGCCACGTGGCCGACCATTCCACAGCTAAAGCATTTAGAGAGTTCAAAACAAAACTTCTGTTTTAAGTACGAGATGAAAATGGGCCGGGTGTTGGTACGGGAGAGTTTCGCCCCCCCCCCCCACACGTGTTGTGACACTGCCGTCGCACTCGAGACTCTCAGCTTCCCCCCTTCCCCCCCCTCCTCCTCCTCCTCCCCCTTCAACGTGACAGTAACATGTCACTGTCTTCCGGGCAAACATAACAGACGGCGAAGCCGGCCCGTGACACCAATCGAAGCACCAAACAACCCCGGGGGAGAGGTGGGGGGGGGGGGGAAGGGGGCTGACATGTGTGTGTGTGTGGGGGGGGGATTCATGTATTTCTGAACATCGGCGAGCACCATCGCGTGATAGATGCGCGAAGCGAAGATAAAAGCTTTCCTTGATTTTGACAAAGTGGGTGAGCGGGGGAATGGGGGGGAGGGGGTATTTTTCTCCCAGGCCGGGTGGGGGGGGGAGAGGAGGCAGCTGAACGCTTTTGGGGAGCTGTCAACAAAGACAGCTGCTAAGTCATGGATATATATATATATATATATATATATATATGTATATATATATATATATATATATATATGTATATATATATATATATATATATATATATATATATATATACATGCTGTATATATTTTTTTTTACTTGTTTTGTTTATTTGCATATTTTATTCGTGTATACCTATTAGTAAGTATGTATGTGTGCGTGTGCTTCAACATGATTCACCATAATCTTTGATCACGTGTTGGACTCGTGATCGACAGCTATTTTTCTACCGGAAGAGAGCTCAGAGCTCATATATGACCGATCTGTGGGTAATACTGTTACCTTACATGTACACACACACCCAACTCCCCGCCCACGAGAGTTGGAGTAACAACCCTCAGTGCAGCGATACTGAAATCATAGCCCTGGGCAGGATTCAAACCCGAACCGCCGTAGTGGCAGGCGAGAACTCTAACCACAGTGCCACGAGGTAAAAATAATAATAATAATAATAATAATAATAGGTTTATTGAGATAGCAGTGATACATTGACAATAATACAATTGAGAGGTGTGTGTGTGTGCGTGCGTGTGTGTGTGTGTGTGTGTGTGTGTGTGTGTGTGTGTGTGTGTGTGTGTGTGTGTGTGCTTGTACCCTCGTTCATTGATTTTATTATTATCATATATTATTGCCACAAAAAACTTCCTTTCAGTTGTTCTTGAGGTTGTCCACTTGCCCGTTCTCTTTCCCGTTCATAAGAATGGAATCTGAACATAGAACATAAGAATGGGAGAGACTGCAAGAGACCATAAGGCCTATACTAGGCAGTTCCATGTCCATTACCATCTGTCATTCCCGTCCATAAAGTTTAACCGTTTCTTAAAACAACCAATTGTTTCAACGTTCACTACATGGTTACCAAGTCCATTCCATTCGTTAATCGTGCTATTCGTGAACCGTTCGTGAACCAGTTCTGGGCAAAGATGGAGAATCGAAACCTAGACTTCTCGAAGGAAAGAGAGTTTCAGGACTCGAACTCACCATCTTCAAAACGCTTCATGTTTCTGTTCAGATTAAGATCAGTTGAGGAACCACATCCGAGGCCCGACATGTTGAATTGGACGTCAACCACCTCATTACCGTGTGTCTCGTATCCTCTCTATTCTGGATGCCGCCAGGCGATTTTAATCGTTTCCGTGGGACCCCCCCCTCATTTGCAAAAAGGCTTTATTCTGTTTTGGTTAACCCCCTCTGTACTGGGTAGTACTGTCTTATGCTGTCTTATGCTGTATGACAGCAATCTGTTCACTTCAATTCCGTGGCACTCCGTCAGTAACGAAATACGGGGGAAATTGGCTCTTGGTGAATATGGTACGTTTTCTTATGTTCGAAATAAATTAATAATTAAAATATAAATAAATAAATAAGTAAATATATTAATCATTTTAATGTAGAGTATATGTAAAGATAACCTATAATGTTGAAAATTCTATTTTTTTTTCAGTATAAACCAAAAAAATCTGTCGTAAAAAAAATTACAAATAATATTCTAAGGTGAAATATATCTTTGAACCCAAATCGCTATCATCCATTGTCACAAACACTTGAGACATAGCAATCCATCACTTTGAAAAAAAATCAGGAGCAAGATATTCCCTCCCCCAGAGAAGCGTAAGATCATAAAATTGGGGAAGAATGTAAGAGACCATAAGGCTGATACTTGGTAGTTCAGTGTCCATTACCACCTATTTTCCTTATCCATAAATCTTCTCTAAAAACAACCAATTGATTTAGCGCTCACTACATGGTTTCTAAGTCTATTCCATTCGTCAACAACTGTTGGTTACCAAGTTCTTGCCAATTTTCTTCCTAAACCTAAATAAATAAATAAATAAAATAAAATAGAATGAATAAAAATGGAAATCGTTACAACGAAGAAAGGAAAGAGACGCTCCCGTTCTTTCAAACGACGTTGAAAACGACGCTTTCTCCGCTTCCCACTTTCCATTCTTCTGCCTCATCATCCGAGGCACGAAGTAGACATCACGGCAACTGGCGAAAGCAAGCAGACAACAAACATTTACTTGACTGCGCCATCTATTGGGTGAACTTGCGTTTATTGAGGTTTCACAAGCACGCAGTGATCATTTACCATTAGCGACATCTCTCGGTTGAGATTCGATTTATCTTTATTGGGGTCACTGGCGAAAGTAAGCAGACGACAAACATCCAACCCCGCCACCAACACTAGCGACATCTGTTAGGTGAACTTGTGTTTATCTTCGTTAGGAACTCACTCAGACAAAAGCAAGTAAGAGACAAACATTCCACTCTCAACTAACGACATCTATTGGTTGAACTACGATTTATCTTTTGCTGCTGTGGACGCGCATTTCCCCGTTTTCTGTTGACCAAAGCTCACTGCTGGAGAAGCTTAAGGTGGCAGCATATTAGGCTAGCATGCTCCTTGCTTTTGCGATTTCGTTTGAGTAGAAACGTCTTCGGTTACAATATTCTAGACTTCCGTGAGAAAATCTCAACAATGTGTCTAGGTTTAACGTCTCTTAGATCATTCAACTTCTCACTGCACGACGCAAGAATAATTTGACATTTGGAAATTTGAAAAAAAAAAAAAAAATCGTAACCGAAGTCATTTCTACTCAAACGAAGTAACAAAATCAGGTAGCATGCTAACGGGAAATGCTATGGCCGAAACCGTCACCTTTGCCTTATGTGTCGGGACTGCCAGGGTAAATCGTAATCATCGGTAGTTGCGAGATTCGAACTCATAAATCTTGTTTTTGTTTTTTATTCCCTTTGTTTAAACACAGTCTCTGATTTCGCACCGCATTCGCGTGAGAATGAGTTTACGACAAGAGGCGCTTAATGTCAACCAAAGCCTTGTGTTTACCCTGTGTTTACAGTGTGTTTACACTGTCTTCGAAATCAAACAAATGCCTCATTAGCGCCATCTATTGAGTTCATTCTTACTCAGTTTGCATCCTCTCCTATTGTTTCCATTATTTTTATTACTATTGTTTTTATATAAAAAAAAATTATTCTTTATTCATTCATTCATTCATTCATTCATTTAATCATATATATTATTATTGGACCATTTGATATTTTATTCTTTTTTTTTCTATTTATTTTGTTTATTTATTTATTTATTTATTTATTTATTTGTTTATGTATTTATTGTTTTGCTAACGGGGACCTGATTCTAACCGACCCCTCCCCCTCCAAAGGCGTGCCACGAAGCATGGCACCAAGTTGGCGAAGACGTAGACGAGGAGGAGGAGGAGGAGGAGGAGGAGGAGGAGGAGGAGGAGGAGGTCGATGTTGGTGGCGCTGATCAAGACGTGATTAACACCAGAAGGATTAGAGGGTGCCAAGGCATAATTTGTGGTGGTAATTTAGTATCATGGCATCATCGGGTCCGCTGGCACCCAGTGCCACCTCTCTCTCTCTCTCTCTCTCTCTCTCTCTCTCTCTCTCTCTCTCTCTCTCTCTCTCTCTCTCTCTCTCTCTCTCTCTCTCTCTCTCTCTCTTTCTTTTTCTCTCTGTCTGTCTCTTGCTATTTCTGTTTCTCTCTCTCTCTTTCACTCCCTTTGTCTCTCTTGCTCTCTCTCTCTTTCTCTCTGTCTGTCTGTCTCTTGCTTTTTCTGTTTCTCTCTCTCTCTCTTTCACTCCTTTTGTCTCTCTTGCTCTCTCTCTCTCTCTCTCTCACTATATATATATATATATATATATATATATATATATTTCTCTCTCTCTCTCTCGTCTCTCTCTTTGTTGCTATGGAAACGATGGCGTTGTTTACCTTTGGAGGAGAGCGTT
>NC_134817.1:33838690-33842370 GCF_046742065.1 Oratosquilla oratoria | reverse complement strand
CCACTTTTCCTCTACGTCTCCCTCTCCGGCTGTCATCCCTCTCATAACCCTTCTCCACTTCTCACTCTCCTCTTGCTCTCCAACTACCATGCACCCCTCGTCCCTCCTTCCTTTCCACTCTACAAATCTACATCTCACCCTCCACACTTCATCCCACCACTACTCCTTACCCCTCTCCCCCACTCTCCTACACACCCACCTCTCCTCCCCCCTCCCACTCTCCGCTCCCTCCCTCTGCATCTCCCCCCTCACCCCTCCCGCCCGCCAGCGACGTTGTTTGAAGTTACCGGTGCACATGACTGCCCGTGGGCGAAAGTTGAGTTTGAATTCAAAATCCGCCTGTCGGAGAGGCCTGCCCTGACGGCGTTGTCGACGTTGGTGGCTGTAGGGGGGCGTTGGAGTCGTGGTTGGGGGGGGCGGGGGAGGGTGGGGTGATGCCACAAGCACGCACGAACGCACGCACACGCGCGCGCGCTTGGAAGTAATTAACGGTAATTACGTGCAACGCTGCTGTGGAAATTCCACGTGCAGAGAACGCTGCCGCCAGACAAGCTTGTCTTCGTGGAGGTTTATGATATACTTATGCGGAATGCGGAGCTGAGAGCCTCTGAGTTATATTAGCTTATCGTGTGTGTGTGTGTGTGTGTGTTATTCACCACGGTCTTGGATCACGTGCATGACTCGTGACCGACAGCTGTTACCATTCCAGAGGAGAGTTCAGAGCTCATATAGGGTCCGGTGTTTGAGTAATACTGGGCACACACACACACACGCACACACACACACACACACACACACACACACACACACACACACACACACACACACATACACACACACGACTTGATGGCGCAGTGGTAGCATTCGCGGCCGCCGCTACGGCGGTCCAGATTCGAATCCTGCCCAGGGCTGAAATAATTTCAGTATCACTGCGCTGCCAGCCGTTACTCCATCTCTCGTGGGTGGGAAGTTAGGGTGTGTGTGCGTGTAAGGTCACAGCATTACCCATAAATCGGTCATATATGATCTCTGAACTCTCTCCCGGGAGGGAAAATAGCTGTCGATCTCGAGTCCAAGACGTGATCCATGACAATGGTGAATCACACACACAGAGTTGGAGTGCCGACTCGCATGATAGCGATGCTGAAATTAACAGCTCTGGGTGAGGTTCGACCTCGGATCGTTGAATTAGCGTTCGAGTGTGGTAATATCACGCGCGTGTGTGTGTGTTTATATATTTTTTTATTAATCTATTTTTACTCTCAGAGTAGCCTACTGTGTAGGCTTATGGGTGAGAGTTTATATTTGATTATAATTAACTAATTTTATTATCCTAATTCCACTTGATTTTGATTGAGATGAACTTTGATATCCAATATTTTTCTCTCGCTCTCTCAGTATATATATATATATATATATATATATATATATATATATATATATACATATATATATATGCGTTTATATGTATACTACATATATATGTATATATATAATTATCTCTATGTGTGTGTGTGTGTGTGTGTGTGTGTGTGTGTGTGTGTGTGTGTGTATGTGTCTATAGTATCACAATTGTATCATAAATATGGGTGTTGACATGCGATTTTATTCACCCGAAGAAAATCCCTTATTTTCGTTTCCCACGTATCGACTTTTCGCCGTGCAGCGTCCACGACACGACGTCGTGCTCTCAAATCACCATGGTTGCCTATGGACACGTCACGTCACACGTCACGACCACAACCGCGTGTGAAAGCGTCCATAGACAGCCATGGTTATTGGAGTACACGACGTCGTGTCGTGGAAGTTACACGGCGAAAAGTCGATACGTGGAAAAGGAGTCTTATTGTAGCGGTGTGATAAGTTAAATACTGGGCTACCTTATCCTTCCCCCCACCACCTGGGGGGGGGAGGGGAGCGGATGTGGGTTCCTCACTGCATTGCAGATGTCTCCCCATGCGATGCGTCGCGTGACGTACCCCATGTGTGACGTCACAGATCACGTGACGATGAAGCAAAGCCCATACGGCTGTCACGTTGGTGAACAAATAACATTGTCAATAGTTGTTTATGGGTTTGCACTTTGATAGTTTTGTGTTTCGGAAAGTTATAGATAAAATATTATATCCTAACATCTCTTAAATGCTCTCGACAAAGGATTTTATTCAGGGGGAGGGGAACCCACACATACAGTTTTCTTCTTCCTGCCGTCAGGTGTTTTTTTTTTTTTTTTTTTTTTTTTTTTTTTTTTTTTTAATGCCAGGGTGTCTGGCCACGTGGCCGACCATTCCACAGCTAAAGCATTTAGAGAGTTCAAAACAAAACTTCTGTTTTAAGTACGAGATGAAAATGGGCCGGGTGTTGGTACGGGAGAGTTTCGCCCCCCCCCCCCCACGTGTTGTGACACTGCCGTCGCACTCAAGACTCTCAGCTTCCCCCCTTCCCCCCTCCCCCCCCCTTCAACGTGACAGTGACATGTCACTGTCTTCCGGGCAAACATAACAGACGGCGAAGCCGGCCCGTGACACCAATCGAAGCACCAAACAACCTGGGGGGAGAGGTGGGGGGGGGAGAGGGGGAGGGGGGAAGGGGGCTGACATGTGTGTGTGTGGGGGGGGGGGATTCATGTATTTCTGAACATCGGCGAGCACCATCGCGTGATAGATGCGCGAAGCGAAGATAAAAGCTTTCCTTGATTTTGACAAAGTGGGTGAGTGGGGGTATGGGGGGGCGGGGGGATTTTTCTCCCAGGCCGGGTGGGGGGGGGAGAGGAGGAGGCAGCTGAACGCTTTTGGGGAGCTGTCAACAAAGACAGCTGCTAAGTCATGGATATATATATATATATATATATATATATATATATATATATATATATGTATATATATATATATATATATATGTATATATATGTATATATATATATATATATACATGCTGTATATATTTTTTGTTTACTTGTTTTGTTTATTTGCATGTTTTATTCGTGTATACCTACTAGTAAGTACGTATGTGTGCGTGTGATTCAACAAGATTCACCATAGTCCTTGATTACGTGTTGGATTCGTGATCGACAGTTATTTCTCTCCCGGAAGAGAGCTCAGAGCACATATATGACCGGTCTATGGGTAATACTGTTACCTTACATGTACACACACACCCAACTCCCCACCCACGAGAGTTGGAGCAACAACCCGCAGTGCAGCGATACTGAAATCATAGCCTTGGGCAGGATTCAAACCCGAACCGCCGTAGTAGCAGGCGAGAGCTCTAACCACAGTGCCACGAGGTAAAAATAATAATAATAATAATAATAATAATAGGTTTATTGAGATAGCAGTGATACATTGACAATAATACAATTGAGAGGTGTGTGTGTGTGCGTGCGTGTGTGTGTGTATCTGCGCGTGTGTGTGTGTGTGTGTGTGTGTGTGTGTGCGTGTGCCCTCGTTCATTGATTTGTTATTTTATCCATTTATTTATGTTTTTCATTATTATCATATATTATTGCCACAAAAAACTTCCTTTCAGTTGTTCTTGTGGTTGTCCACTTGCCCGTTCCCTTCCCCGTTCATAAAAATGGAATCTGAACATAGAACATAAGAATGGGAGAGACTGCAAGAGACCATAAGGCCTACACTAGGCAGTTCCATGTCCATTACCATCTGTTATTCCCGTCCATA
>NC_134817.1:33823690-33828690 GCF_046742065.1 Oratosquilla oratoria | reverse complement strand
ATATGACGTAACAACGTTCATATGTGACGTCACTCATAAGCATGTTGACAAATATCGTATATTCAAGTTTCGGAAACTGATATCCAAAAATTCCGTTATGACGTCACTATATGACGTCATATTGTCGTATGACGCCGTCTAGATATTATGACGTCATTACTGTTCTGTGACTTCAGAATATGACATTATGTTTATACTCTATATGGTTTGACGCCATTTTGTTGGAAAAGATGGTGAGGGTACTTCAGTGGCCAATGCGAAGATGTGCGACCATTGGGTACTCAGAATATCGATGAAATAAATCATCGAGAAGAGAACTTGGTCCCGATGTCTAGAGAGACAAATCGGTTGAGATCAGAGAGAGGAAGAGAGAGAGAGAGAGAGAGAGCTCCTCTCTTTTCGTAAGAGAAATTGAAATAGAAAGTGGTCTTCTGAGCTTTTATTAATGAAAAGAAATTTATAAATATACAGAATCTCTCTCCATTTACCGAAAATGTCGTCGGTTGGAGTCGACGTGACGTCATGTCGCTCTCAAACTTTCTGTAAAAGACGACGTGACGTCATTCAAAAGGCCCCGCCCACCTGCGGTCGAAAAGACCAAATATTTATACGTGAATAAATCAGATTAAATTTCTTTTTTTGGGATTTTTGGAATCGTCTGACACGAGGCAGAATGAAATATATAAAGCGTTTCACCCAGAGGTAATCACGAAGATGAATAAAATCGATTGGCGACAGCCAGAAGAATATATATATATATATATATATATATATATATATATATATATAATGTGGTTATTTTAAACAAGTGATTGCGCATTATCTTCGGGTAATTATGAGTCTATGGGTTCAGCTGACTTCGAAGAAGAGAAGGAGGAGGAAGAGGAGGAGGAGTAGGAAGAGGAGGAGGACAATAAAGTGGAGTAATCTATGATGTATGTCGTTGTATGTACTCTTCACACACAAACACACACACACACACACACACACACACACACACACACACACACACACACACACACACACACACACATAAGAATTTAAGAACAAACTAGATGCGGAAAGATACAAAGACGGGTAACTACGAGCATAGCTCCCTTCCAATATGATATAACCAGGTAAATACAACTAGGTAATTACACACAAACACTCATCTGTGAGGGGAATATCTGTCGATCACGAATCAAGCACGTGATCCAAAACCATAGTTTTTTGTTGTTGTTTTTTACGGGTGAGATACTCAGGAAAAAATTAATTCTTGGGTCCTTCGCTCCACTGAATAAATAAAATCTCTGTAAACACTGCATAAGCAAGCAACCCACAGTGCACAGAAAATATGTCCCCACCCTTAAGGAAAGCCAAGTAGCACGACTTTGGAACGCAACTGTACGGACGCCAAACCCCCGTCTCTCTCTCTCCCCCGTGTCTCTCTCTCTCTCTCTCTCTCTCTCTCTCTCTCTCTCTCTCTCTCTCTCTCTCTCTCTCTGTCTCTCTCTCTCTCTCTCTCCCTCTCTCTCTCTCTCTCTCTCTCCTTTTACTCTAGGTCAACTTTTGCCCTATGTACGTTGAAACAACTGCTCTTGAGACAACCTTTGCATCACGTGATTTGTGATACCATGACGAGAGTTTAAGTAAAGGAATATATGTGCATATATATATATATATATATATATATACTATATATATATATATATATATATATATATATATATAAGTGAAAATAAATTTCCTGAAAAAAAACAAAGTTTCAATGTATTCTGCCAGCCTTTTCTGTGACACACACACTAACACACAAACACACACACACACAAACACACACAATGATGGTATAAACGCACCGCAGAAGCACACACACACACACACACATATATTATATAAAAGAGAAAGTATTATATGTTAGTGCGAAGGATATGTATTGTTATATATATATATATAGGGAGATAGATAGATGGATAGATAGATAGATGTATGTAGTGTATGTATATTTATATATATATGTATGTATGTATGTATTTATATATATACACATATACATTTATTAGTAACTGCATTAGGGAGTGTAAAGTCTACCCATTACCAAATCACATGATATTCCTTCAAGACTGGAAACTAATCTCCAATCAGAGAGGAAATGCTGCCACTCCCCTCCCTCCCCACCCCACACACACACACACACACCCCCACAAACACACACTATATATATTCCTTTTTTTCACCATATAAAGGGAGATATGAGAATATGCCACTACCGTGTTTGTAAAGTCTACCCTTTCCCCTAAATAATAAATAATAATAATAATAATAATAGTAATAATAATAATAATAATAATAATAATAATAATAATAATAATAATAATAATAATGATAAATAGAAAATAAATAAATAGAAAAAGATAAATAATCAAACTCGTAAATAAAAAATGATAAATAAGAAATAAAATAAAATAGATAAACAAAAATATAATTTGACTCATCCACCGCTCCTTATAAGGGAGACTAAACCCATAGTGTGTACATACATATGCATATAAGTACGTGTGTGCGTGCGTGTATGTATTTCATGTGTAGACACACATACCATGTATTCGTAGGTGCAGTGCCCAGCAGATGGGCTATTTCTGAAAGATACATCGGCAGAGTCTGTGCAGAATCCATCCATATAAATGTAAATCCAGACATGAAATAAAAGTCCAATGGAGGTTGTTAACTTACAACCATAACACTTCCGATCCTGTGACGGGGGTGGTTGTGGGCCCCCCTCACCTGAATAAAATCCCCTGGAGATTGGTAGAGGTTGTGAGAAAGCGTAGAGGGTGAGGGATGGAGGGAGAGATATTTTTTTTTGTGTTTGTGTTTTGTTTGTTTTCTTTGGGATGGTTGTAGTGTTTGGTTGTTAATTTTTAATATGGCGGTATTTTAATGTAATCATACAAGTTAAGAAAAAATACAAATACATACATACATACATATATATGAGTGGCAGGGTGGTGAGATAAACACCGAGAACCGTTGAAGTTTTATTAACTGACGTTTCGCTCTTAACAGAGCTTCTTCAGAGTGTACACTCTGAAGAAGCTCTGTTAAGAGCGAAACGTCAGTTAATAAAACTTCAACGGTTCTCGGTGTTTATCTCACCACCCTGCCACTCATTTTGTCGTCCATTCCTCAATATATATATATATATATATATATATATATATATATATATATGTATATATACATATATACATATACATATATACATATGTATATATATACATATACATATATATGTACATACATATATATATGTATATCTATATATATATATGTATATATATTATATATATATATATATATATATATATATATATATATATTACAGGTGAAAAATGTAATCACACATTTGTCAATAACGTAGAAACCACTGTTGGAGTAGAAAAGACTGGAAACGGGGAATCTATACATTTCGATTGCAAACTGCAATCCTCTTCAGTAATGCACAAGATAGCTCAGCTGCGTTCCAACATGTTAAGCAATTTAAACATTGTTTAGATTGGGACAGAGCTGAGCTTATTTATAAATCCAGATGTGAGTTCAGGAGAAAAATGGTAGAATCTACGATAATTGAATTTCAGCCCAACATGAATATTTCAAAGGGGCAATGGTCCCCGGACATAATGTCCGGACTCTTCATCTCCAACCTAGTGAAAGCTCATTTGCCTCCTGACCTCACATACGGAGTGAGCCGAGGGTAGAGATATCTTCCCATATTCCCCTTTCTTTTGTTAAGGGTGCTACTTAAACAGCACGCCCTCTCTTATTTGTATCTACTGAAGAGGATTGCAGTTTGCAATCGAAATATATAGATTCCCCGTTTCCAGTCTTTTCTACTCCAACAGTGGTTTCTACGTTATATATATATATATATATATATATATATATATATATATATATATACATATATATATGTATGTATATATATATATATATATATATTCTACATAGTTGTCTGAATCTGAATCTCAAAAAAAAAAAAAAATATTCGCATAGAAAGAGAAATTTTAGGATACCCGAAAAACTTAAAACAAAATCTAAATAATGGAAACTTCCAAAATTGAAAAAAAAAAAATCCAATTGGGAGAACTCCCTGAAGGAATAAATTACAATTTACCCATTATCACATATAAGTGTCACGACCGGGGATTCAATCCAGACGCCCTCTTTCGAGTGAAATCGAAATTATTCTTGGGAGCGATCAAGTGCCCAGGCGACCAGGCTTTCTCTGAAGAGCTCTCAGGATCGTAGAGACGAAGTTCGTGAAGTAAACGTATACAAAAGTCAACCCTAAGTGCTCTTCACAATTAAGAACTCGACTACTCAGAAGAAAGTTGGTGGAGACTGAGAATGTGGAGATCAAGAATAAACAAGAAGTAGAAGAATAAGACCAAGAAGGAGATGAAGACAAAGAAGTAGACGAAGAAGAAGAGGAAGACGAAGAAGAAGAAAGAGAAGAAGAAGAAGAAGAAGAAGAAAAGAAAAGAAGAAAACAAAAACAAAGAAGAAGACGAAGAAGAAGAAGACGACAAAGAAGAAGTAGACGAAGAAGATGAAAAAGAAGAAGACGAAGGAGAAGAAGAAGAAGAAAAAGAAGAAGAAGAAGAAGACGACGAAAAAGAAAAATCGCGACGAAGAAGAAGAAGAGAAAGAAACAGTAGAAGTATAAGAAGAAATACAAGAACAAGAGGAAGAAGCAAAAATAGCAGAAAAGCTAAGAGAAGAAACTGAAGAAGAAGAAGAAAGAAGCCGGGGCAATGGGCCATCACCGGAACCGGGTTCCTGGTACTTCCGGTACGTGTGGGGGACCGTCTGGTACCCGGTACTAGTTGCTATGTAAAACGGCTCGGCTATAAAAGCCAGGCTCGAAATTGGACCTAGTCAATACGGCTTTGCCCGGTTAACCCATTCAACTCCGATGACAAGATGTCTTGTCATTTGGTCAAATAAAACAAAAAATCATA
>NC_134817.1:33808690-33811190 GCF_046742065.1 Oratosquilla oratoria | reverse complement strand
TTCATCTCCTCCTCCTCCTCCTCCTCCTCCTTCTCCACCCCCTCCTCCGCTACATCGTGGACCTCTTTATCCTTTCTCTTCTTTTTATCCTCCTCCTTTCCCTTTTCTTCGTTGTTTTGTTTTTCGATATCCTTATTTTCTTTTTCTCAGTTTTTATACTTCCGTCTCTCTTTCTCTCTCACTCTCTCTCTCACTCTCTTTCTCTCTCTCTCTCTCTCTCTCTCTCTCTCTCTCTCTCTCTCTCTCGGTGTCTCTGTCTCTATCTTTCTCTGTCTATCTCTTTCTCTTCTCTCTCACTCACTCTCTCTCTCTCTCTCTCTCTCTCTCTCTCTCTCTCTCTCTCTCTTTCCCCTCTCTCTCTTTCTCTCTTTCCCTCCCCTCTCTCTTTCTCTCTTTACCTCCCCTCCCCCTCTCTCTCTTTCTCTCTTTCCCTCTCCTCCCCCTCTCTCTCCTTCTTTCTCTATTTCTATTTTTCTCCCCTCCTCTCTCTCTCTCTCTCTCTCTCTCTCTCTCTCTCTCTCTCTCTCTCTCTCTCTCTCTCTCTCTCTTTCTCTCTTTCTATTTTTCACTCTGTCTCCCTTTATGGGGTATTGACCGCATGTTATATGCGCAGTCAATAAATTACTGAACTTTTGTGGCGTCCCTACGGACCAGAGGCACTCAGTTACCTTCTATGAATGGAGACTCATCTCAAAGAAAGAGAAAGAAAAAGAGAGAGAGAGAGTGAAGAATGTTGATCTCTTTTCATTCACTTCTACTTTTCCTTAAATATTTCCTTATAAAATATCTGCTTAAATCTCTCCTTTAAATATCTTCTTTAAAATATTTCCGTAAAAAATCTCTCCTTAAATATCTTCTTAAAAAATATCCTTAAGAAATATTTGCTTAAAAACATCTCCCTAAATCTCACCTTAAAAAATACCTCCTTAAACCTCTCTTTAAAAAAAATCCTTAAATATCTCCTTAAAAATATCTCTCTCTTAATCTCCCTTTAAAAAATATATTTCCTTAAATATCTCCAGAAAATCTCTCCTTAAATTTCTCCTTAAACATATTCTGAATTTTTTCTCCTTAAATCTGTCCTTTAAAAATCTTTCCTTAAAAAATCCTTCCTTGAATCTATCTTTAAACATTAACATTTCCTGAATTTTTTCTCCTTTAAATATATGTCCTTTAAAGATATTTCCTTAAAAAATCTCTCCTTAAATCTGTCCTTTAAAAATCTTTCCTTAAAAAATCGTTTCTTAAATCTCTCCTTAAACATTTCCTTAATTTTTTCTCCTTAAAAAGATGTCCTTTAAAAATATTTCCTTAAAAAATCTCTCCTTAAATCTCTATTATCCCGCCTTATGACGCCACATATTCGTTGCAATATTGTCCCCAAAGATGGAGATGCTGTTTATTGTTAAAAAAAAAAAAAAAAAAAAATCTCTCTCTCTCTCTCTCTCTCTCTCTCTCTCTCTCTCTCTCTCTCTCTCTCTCTCTCTCTCTCTCTCTCTCTCTCTCTCTCTTTTTTCCCTCTCGCTCTTTGTCTATCTACAGTTTCTTCTCTCCCTCTCCCTCTTTGTTTATCTACAGTTTCTTTCTCCATCACTATCTCTTTACACCATCTGTCTTCCTCTTCAATTCTATATATCTCTTTTCCTCTCTCACTCTCTTTAATCACACTTTTTACTCTTCCCCCCCCCCGTCTGCGTCCCTCTCTCTCCCCCTCTCTACCTCTCTCTCCCTCCCTCTCTCTCCCTGCCTTGGGCCTTCGCTGAAGGCTTTGTCAAACTTCCAAAAGATTTGCAAAGATTTTTGGGCTTAATATTTAACCACTGTTTGCCTTGTCATCTTGTATACTCACCCCAGTGAAGGCCACAGCTCGGGCAGGCTCCATAGTACCCAGGGTGCGGGTTGCGGGTGAGTGTGGGTACCCCACTCACGAGCGGGTCTCGATGTGGGTTGCCCCCTGTGCGTAGCGCGGGCTCACGGATACCAGAGGTCGGGTGTGTGTGTGTGGGGGGGGGCGTTTGTTACGCTTGTTACGCCAGCGGGTAGGGCGTAACGCAAAATGGAGCGTAACACGGCAAGATCAAGGGAGTTACTGCTGGAAGAGAACGTAACACGCGAAGAGGTCCTGATCTGAAGATTTCGTGACAAGAATCTCCCGAGGGAGACGACATCGATGTCGAGGGTCACTTCGTGGGAAGGTCGACCTCCAAGGTCGTCGGGTCGTGACCTGTGGCCTCCCCAAGGTCGAGAGGTCACCGGAAGACCACGTACTGTTCGTACGTGACGATGACCGACACGTAGCACGTGCACGTAACGAAGTTCAACACGTCACGTGAACTACCAAAGTCTGGGAGCGATCTGACACGTCACATGGCGATCAAGTCACGTGGTCAGCAAGCATCCTTCGTTCTGACACGACCGCGTGACGTCACACGGCGTGGCCGTGACACGCAGAGGACGAGAGAGAGTGAGGCCGGGAGTAGCCAGGAGGTCTCCGCGCAGG
>NC_134817.1:33793690-33798690 GCF_046742065.1 Oratosquilla oratoria | reverse complement strand
ATTTTATTCACATACACGAAGCTTCAGGGGGAAAAAAATCCTTTTGGTCGCTACATTCAATTACAGAAAAAAACGACAGTTCAAACTGTTCAAACTGACTGCGAGGAAATTAATAAAACCGTGTGACGGCATTTGGAATAAAGGTATGAGTACCAACAGAAAAGGAAGGCTTACCATTAATAAAAAAAAAATATATATATATATATATATATATATATATACATATACATATATATGTAGATATACATATATATATATATGTATGTATATATGTATGTATAGGGTGGAGATTTTCTCTCAATCATGTTTGATTAAAATTTATGGCAATATTATTATTACAGATTTCTTATCTGTTTTTTCTCCTTCTCTGAGAGCATTTATTCCTTTCACAGGAAATTTGTCGTATAATGTCTCCATATGACTTTGTGTTGTACATTACACTTGGCTTCCTAAGTTAAATACTGGCCAGAACGCGTTCTGGCCAGTATTTTACTTAGGTAGCCCTGCCCAATACCATGTACAAAACAATGTCATATGGAGACATTATACGACAAATTTCCTGTGGAAGGAAAAAAGGCTCTCAGAGGAGGAAAAACAGATAAGAAATCTGCAATAATAATATTGCCGTGTGTATATATGTATGTATATATATATATATATATATATATATATATATATATATATATATATAAATATATGTATACATATATATCAAGGACTACTATTACACAGGACGTGCGCACCCAGATCCCTGGGTCCGCTAGCGGAGGCCATTGCTTTCTTTGTAACCTAACATTTTATATTGGACAAATATATCAAAACTAGAAACATAACATTGTATATAGGACAAATATATCAACTATTGACTTATTCAATGTAGTATAAGCTAATATAAACTTTTATAGTGAAATAAGAAACTATTTTTAAGGCACTGTTATGCTTTGAAATGCCAATTTTAGCCGGATTTAACAGGTATTATTGTATGAGGTTAGTGTACAGCAGGGTTGGCGATTTTTTTTATTTATTTTTTTTTTTTAATATAAAAATCGTTTTTTGTTTTATCTAAATCAGATTTATTTGATTTAAATCGATTTTTTTTTTTTAGCTTTTAAATATTGTGGGATTGCTATCTGATATGCGATCTGATTGCTAAAGGAGATTTTTTGCATATCAATATAAGGAGCAGTTGGAAATAGGTATGTTATAACACATTTGTAAATGTTCACTATAAACCCACTATCGGAGAAATAATAACGGAAGTACAGGGAAACTGTATATTTCGACTACTATCTGTAGTCCTCTTCAGCAGAATAGTTACAAGAAGTTAAGGTACAAATATATATGAGGTAGTGAGGGGTACATAAAAGGGGATGGGGAAAGTGGGGGACTCAGGTTACATGCCCTTGAAATGGTTGGGTCAAGGAAGGACAGTTGGTGATATTTTGTCCGACCGCTCTTGAAAACGGTCAGCGGTCAACAAATTATTGTCCGGCTAAAATTGGCATTTCAAAGCATAACAGTCCCTTAAAAATAGTTTCTTATTTCACTATAAAAGTTTATATTAACTTATACTGCATTGAATAAGTCAATAGTTGATATATTTGTCCTATATATAATGTTATGTTTCTAGGTTTTGATATATTTGTCCAATATAAAATGTTAGGTTACAAAGAAAGCAATGACCTTCGCTAGCGGACCCAGGGATCTGGGTGCGCACGTCCTGTGTAATAATAGTCCTTGATATATATATATATATATATATATATATATATATATATATATATATATATATATATATATATATACGTATGAATATGTATATATATATATATATATATACGTATATATATACAGTATATATAAATACATATATATATATATATATATATATGTATATATATATATGTGTGTGTGTGTGTGTGTGTGTGTGTGTGTATTCACTTGGTCTTTGGATCACGTGTTGGACTCGTGATCGACAGCTATTTCCCTCCTGGAAGAGAGCTCAGAGCTCGTAGGTCCGATCTATGGGTAATGCTATGACCTTGCACACACACACACACACCCAATTTCCCCGCCCACGAGAGTCAGAGTAACGACCCGAAGCGCAGCGGTACCGAAATAATTTCGGCCCTGGGCAGGATTCGAACCAAGAACTGCGGGCCACTATGGTGGCAGTTCAGCGCTCTACCAACTACGCCACCGAGTCGTGTGTGTGTGTGTGTGTGTGTGTGTGTGTGTGTGTGTGTGTGTGTGTGTGTGTGTGCCGGCGTCACCACCATCATGGGAATTCTACAAACACGACTAATTAAGTGACATTTGGCAGCTTGTATGGTAATGTTGTTACAACTTGAGACTAATTATTCTTTTAATTTAAACCTATTTTCAAGATGGACTGTCTTAATTTTTATTAAACCCTTAAATTCGTGTTAATTATTATTCTTTTTTACATTATTTTCTGAACAATGATAACATACAGATTCCTGACAGACTCCTGCAAGGTCATCTTGAAACGCGACCCAAGTTAGGTCAGGTCAGGAAGCGAAAAGGCTGGCATCGGTTCTGCTGGCAGGAGGGCTGACGCGACTGTTCAGTTCGGTCGAACCTGGCATTGTCAGCAATAATTTCTACTCGATAGGCTTCACAGAATTTCATCTAATTCATTGTTAACCCATTATCGAGGTCTTGTGCACACACACACACACACACACACACACACACACACACACACGACTCGTGGCGCAGTGGTAGCATTCGCGGCCGCCACTACGGCGGTCCGGATTCGAATCCCGCCCAGGCGTAAAATAATTTCAGTATCGCTGCGCTTCGAGTCGTTACTCCAACTCTCGTGGGCGGGGAGTTGGGGATGTGCGTGTAAGGTCACAGCATTACCCATAGGTCGGTCATATATGAGCTCTGAGCTCCCATCCTGGAGGGAAATAGCTGTCGATCATGAGTCCAACACGTGATCCAAGACACACACACACACACACACACACACACACACACACACATGTATATATATATATATGTATATATATATATATATATATATATATATATATGTATGCGTGTGCGCGCGCGCGTGTGTGTGTGTGTGTGTGTGTGTGTGTGTGTGTGTGTGTGTGTGTGTGTGTGTGTGTGTGTGTGTGTGTGTATGCGTGTATGTATGTGCGTGTGTGTGTGTATATACGTTCGTATGTATGCATATAGATGCATTTATTAACGTGTTCATAATTACATATATTTTTAAGCTTCAATTATTTCAAGATTTCATGAACCGACTGATTTATGCAAACTTAGCCTCATTAGTCTTTCGAATATTCATTTCATATTTTTTCCATCGTTTCTAAATATCTTTGTGTCTTTGATGAGGTTAATATAAACAGTCAGTTTGTGGATATTTTTTTTTTTCCTTTCTTTTTTCGTATGTTTACATTTCTCGTCCTCTCCGCTTTCGCACACAATCGAACGCACATCCCCCGTCAATGTAAACACAAACTTTTAAAAGTCGACGTGTTTGAGACGGACTCACCAGCAGGGGAGAGACACATACAGAGAGAGAGAGAGAGAGAGAGAGAGAGAGAGAGAGAGAGAGAGAGAGAAAGAGGAGAGAGGGAAAAGGGGAGAGAATGAGAGGGAGAAGAAAAGAAAAAAAGAGAAATAAAGGAAAACGAGAGCGGGGGAATGTGAAAGAGAGAGACAGAAAGAAAAAAGAGGAAGAAAAAAGAAAAAAGAAAAAATATTAGAAATTAAATAAAATAAGAGAGGGGGCAAATGAGAAAGATAGATAGATAGATAGAGAAAGAGTGGGAGGTTGAGAGAAGGAAAGAGAAAAAATAGAAAAATAGAAATAAATGAAAATAAGAGAGAGGACTGATGAGAAAGACAGAGAGAGAGAGGGAAAGAGAGAAATTAGATAAAAATAAAAGAAAATAAGATAGCGGGGAAATGGGAAAGAGAGAGAGAGAGAGAGAATGGAAGAGAAAGAGAGAAAATTAGATAGAAAAAAGAGAGCGGGGAAACGAAAGAGAGAGAATCAAAATGGCCACTTTCTAAATTAATCTATAAAGCGACAAGTCACGCTTTACAAACTTCTTTTTTTCTTCTTCTTCTTCCTCCTCTTCCTCCTCCTCCTCATAATTTTCCTCCTCTTCTTCCTCCTCCTTCTCCTCTTCCTCCTCCTTCTCCTCTTCCTCCTCCTTCTCCTCCTCCTCTTCCTCCTCCTTCCCCTCCTCCTCTTCCTCCTCCTTCCCCTCCTCCTCTTCCTCCTCCTCCTCTTCCTCCTCCTTCTCCTCCTCTTCCTCTTCCTCCTAATCTTCCTCCTCCTCCTCCTCCTCCTCTTCCTTCTCCCCCTCCACTTCCTCCTCCTCTTCCTCCTCCTTCTCTTCCTCCTCTCCCGCCCCTTGAGTCACGATGACCACGGTTCGATTTCCAATGGTCACTGACGGTGGCTTCGGCCGCAGCAGAGAGCACACATACACACACACACACATGACACAGTGGCGCAGTGGTAGTATTCGCGGGCGCCACTACGGCGGTCCGGGTTCGAATCTCGCCCACGGCTGAAATAATTTCAGTATCGCTGCGCTGCGGGTCGTTACTCCAACTCTCATGGGCGGGGAGTTGGGTGTGTGTGTGTGTGAGCGTAAGGTCACAACATTACCCATAGATCGGTCATATATGAGCTGTGAGCTGTCTTCGGAAAGGGAAATAGCTGTCGATCACGAGTCCAACACGTGATCCAAGACCGTGGTGAATCACACACACACACACACACACACACACACACACACACACACACACACACACACACACACACACACATATCCCATATATTGCTCGGGTTAACTTTGTTTCTGATTTCTATCAATCGAATGTATTATCTTACGATGGAGCCTGGACTGTGTGTGTGTGTGTGTGTGTGTGTGTGTGTGTGTGTGTGTGTGTGTGTGTGTAAGTCTACATTACGTCATCACTTGAGCATAGGCCTTGCCCTCAGC